>NC_083482.1:13312904-13345404 GCF_030014155.1 Tachysurus vachellii | reverse complement strand
ATCCATGGATCACAGACAGGTTAAATAATGTTATAGTACACTGATAATGTTTTATCTAATAATTATACAGTTTATAATTTTAACTAATTTATCGTTTGAACCAATCTGTCTGACTGTTTGATGAGAAGGTTAAAGGGAGGCTTCAGGATTTAATCTCCCAGAAGTCCCTGCTGAGGATCAGAGAGATTGGTGTGTGGTTGGGAGTCACTAAGCATGAGCATGGTGTCTGTGTGTGTGTGTGTGTGTGTGTGTACAGTATGTGTCTGTATTTGTGTGTGTGTGTGTGTATTTTTGTGTATGTATGTATCCTTGTGTGTGTGATTGTGTGCATGTGTGAGTGTGTATCTTTTTGTGTGTGTGTGTGTGTATCTGTCTGTGTTTGTGTGTGTCTCTGTGTGTATGTGTATCTGTCTTTGTGTGTGTATCTGAGTGTGTGTGTATTTTTGTGTGTGTGTGTGTGTGTGTGAGTATGTGTGTATATGTATCTTTGTGTGTATGTGTGTGTGTTTGTGTGCATGTGTGTATGTATGTGTGTGTGTGTGTGTATTTGTGTGTGTATCTGTGTGTATGTACTCCACCACCTGTCAAATCAGTTTGACCTAGTGAAAAGAGCGACAGACATTGAGAGAGAGAAAGAGAGAGAGAGAGAGAGAGAGAAAGAGATAGAGAGAAAGAGAGAGAGAAAGCAGAAGCATAAACTAGACAAGCATTAACCCATCAATAAAACCTTCTCACCACCACTTAACATGAGCTATTGATCCAACACACACACACACACACACACACACACACACACACACACACACAGGTAGAGCCACTTGAGTGTGTGTCCATTTCCTATCGATTATCTCCAGTCTATTTTTATTGATCTTCGCAGCCTCTTGAGCCTCACCAGGGAACGCTTTAAACACTCATTTGAAATTATAATCCAGCAGAGTAAATGTCATAATTGCCCCCACGGCCTTCCATCCACTTCCACAGGCATTAGTCAATTCTGACCTCTTACTGTTCGCCGTCGCTGATGCGCTAATTGCTGAAATACAACACGGGTCCTGTAGGTGACGGCATTTATACGAACAGAGAGATGAACATGTTATTAAATGACGATGAGACACATAATAAAAGAGGACTGAGAAGCACTCAGGTTCAGATAGATGTGTAGATTAGAGCTGTGGTAATGATGTGTGCAGAGATTAGGATTGGCATATTACTATTGATCGAGTCGCACTCTAAGGACCATGCTGTCCATGATGCTGAGTATGCTGAAGTGCAAGAAAACGAATCTGTCTATTTTATTCGAATGTATTACATCGGTATGACTCTGAACCAAAGTGAAGACTTTACACTCTATAACAGCTTTATAACATCAGTACATGATCTCAGATTAATTTACTATAGCATTAGATTTCAGAATAAATGCATAAAAATCATGTTGTGTTAAAAACTGTAATCAGTGGCAAATTTCTGTGGTATTAGATGGATAAAAATCATTTCAAAACATGAGGTGATTGGAAAATAATCAACTTTAAAAGTCTTCATCTGTCGTTGATTACTTTCCTATAACATCACTTCCTGTCATGCTTTATAAAGAATACCAATTAATTAATTGTCAAGGAAAATAGTTTACCAAAGAAACCACATCTGAATACTGTGCTGCATGTTGCCATGGTAACACATTAAACACTCGTATAAATAAAATCGAATACTTATAACAATGTAATGACACATTAATGACAGAGTTATACATATTTTCTCATTTCATTCGGTCATGTTTGAGTTTGTTACCCAGTTTTGCTTATGAGATTTTTATGAACAGTTATAACAACACAGTCATGACACTGTACTAAACAAATTATAAGTATATTTTCACTTACCTTTGACTAAAAAATTTACGTTTATGGTCTATGAACGCATTCCGAATTTGTCTCATATTTCTGCTCCTATGACTTTTTATGAATGATAATAACAGTATCACGGCACTGTTATGTCATGTCATGTGATCATACACGTACTTTCTCTCGTTACATTAGTTAGAGGGTTTATTGTTCGACAGCAGTTTGATATTATTATGTTAACTTGACATATCAGAAGTGCACTGAGCTACATACATAAGACATAAGTCAACCTGTCATAACGGTGTCATAACATGATGTTTTGTCCAAAAACAATATATAAAAATCATTTAATTTAATTGTTTTATATTGAAGTTGATATCAAAACTAATGAAAGAATTTATGAAAAAATTCTGAATATTTACATAGGTTTACGTCGGTTGTCATGTATGGCTTATGAAGGTGTAATGTAGGCACTGTGAAGCGCTTCATTAAGTAATGTGTTATAAAAAGTTTGACTTATTGTGCACACAGAACAGGAAGCAGATATATTAAGTGTAGGGTGTTAGTTGTAAAGTTTGTGTGTGTCTGTCTCTGTGTGTGTGTGTGTGTGTGTGTGTGTGTGTGTGTGTGTAATGTTCCTGTTCCCTATGTGAATCACTGAAGTAAAACTCACAGTATCTGTTTTTCCATATGTACATTTGCCTGGTGTCTGCACTTTGCTTGCGTGTGTGTTTGCACATTTATAACAATGTTGATGCGCTCAGGCAACAACACAAGCTTGTCGCGAAGGCGTGCTGAGGTTTTGATAATCGAGCGTATTAGAGAATAAGCGTCTTTCATACAGATGCCGTTTGGTATGCGACCTGCACTGGAGGCAACAAAACATGATTATTATGGGTTATATTTCTACCAAATTGCAGAACAGTACATGCTGACATCACACACACACACACACACATTCCCGTGACAACAGAGAGAAAACTCCCAGAGGTGACAAAAAGAGATAGGGGGGGAAAAAAGACCAAAAAGAACACTGGGTTCTTACCAACTCCACACACACACTCACACACACACAAATACACACACTTACAGACACACACACACAAAGACCTAGAGTTCAACGTGTGCTTGCCTGTTTTATTTAATTATTTTTTTTATTTTAGAATTTGACAGCATCTCTGTTATGCCCTATTCTAAGTCACAGATGTGCAATGAGAACATTCAACCGAGAGGATAAGCAGATGGGAGAAACTGAAAAACAAACAAAAAAAAGGACAAAAAAAAAAATAAAAAAGACGAATAAATAAATCAGCAGTGGCAGTTGTCAGGGAATAAGGAGGAAGATGCTGTGAAATTGCTATGGGAAAATTTCAAATGCACTTTCTATCAATAATTAAGCGTTCAGAGATGTAGGTTTTTTCTGCTAAGCACCTCGTTTCTGACAAAATGCAATCGGTGAGATTTAAGGAGACTTTTGCTTTATTTATGTTCGAATGAAATTTGCTTTTGCTTATTACACGCTTGCTGTTTGGAGTTTCATTTGCACATGAATTTAAGGCAGCACTCAAAGCTACATCACACACTCTTGTGAAATTTAAACAGCAGTTCCTCAGAGCAAACAGCCAGTATTTATATATGAAGCTCAAGGCCCATGAAACCTGCTAAAACCTCTGCTTTACTAATTACTGGACTGGAGTTTACTTCCGGGGGCACGGTGGCTTAGTGGTTAGCACGTTCGCCTCACACCTCCAGGATTGGGGGTTCGATTCCCGCCTCCGCCTTGTGTGTGTGGAGTTTGCATGTTCTCCCAGTGCCTCGGGGTTTCCTCCCCGGCATCTCTGGAAAATTGTCCATAGTGTGTGATTGCTGAGTGAATGAGTGTGTGTGTCTGTGCCCTGCGATGGGTTGGCACTCCGTCCAGGCTGTATCCTGCCTTGATGCCCGATGACGCCTGAGATAGGCACAGGCTCCCTGTGACCCGAGGTAGTTCGGATAAGCGGTAGAAAAAGAGATGAGTGAGTTTACTTCCTTAAGTTCAAATGATGCCAAAACCTAGATGAGTTGGGGTTAGTGCACAAATGAGGTGTGTATGTGTGCGTGAGAGAGAGAGCGAGAGAGAGAGAGCGAGAGAGAGAGAGAGAGAGCGAGAGAGAGAGAGAGAGTGCTTGCAGATTGAAGAGTCTCACTGGCAAATTTGTAAAAATTTACATCAACGATTTCACATGAAAAGGTAGAGTTTGTTAAATTATACTACTTACAAAATTATATTACTGACAAACTACTGTTACTACTACTGCTAATAGAAATAATAATAACAAGAAGAAGAAACAGAAGAAGAAGAAGAAGAAGAGGAAGAAGAAGAAGAAGAGGAAGAGCAAGAAGAGGAAGGATAAGATTTCCCTTATAACAATACTATTACTTCTATTTGTTCTATTTCTATTACTAAAACTTCCCCTTTTACTACTAATAGTAATATGCAACTGTTACATCTTAAATGCCTTTACTAGTACTGTATTACTTTTAAAACTGGCACTACTTCTACTACTACTACTACTACTACTACTACTACTACTACTACTAATAATAATAATAATAATAATAATAATAATAATAATAATAATAATAATAATAATAATAAAGAAGAAGAAGAAGATTAACATTATTACAATATCACTAAAATATTACTACTTCTTCTACTACTAGTACTAAAACCGCCCCTTTCTTCTTCTATTACTTCTATTACTTCTACGTTTACTACATCTACTAATAATAAAACTGCCACTGCTCCTGCTGCTGCCCCGACAACTATTAATAATACTAACACTATTACTGTTACTATTTCTAAGAGATTTATAAGAACATAAGAAACCAGGGTTCCCAATAAAATGTTTTCCAAAGTGTCATAACCTTAATTATAAATATTTGTGCTATTCAATATTTTATTGAATTCATTTGCGTTATCATTTATTTCAGTGCAATGTGACGCTGTCAGTTCGCTGAACTCAAACTGTTTTCCACGAACACTGGAGCCTGTGTGAAAACCCCAGCGGCAGAAGCCATCACTCTTCCATCCTGGCTGACACATGCAAAAGTCATACCAGCATCCTGGCATGCATCTTTTATATAAGGAGTTATACCAGGAGTTTTATTTTTATTTTTTAAATTCCTGGGTCATTTTTAAAACGGGGGATTCTGTATTTAGCTCAACAGGTGAGGGAATTCCGGAAAAGGCAGGAGCACCCAATAAAATTCCCGTCTGTTCTTCCCACCCCATTCCCTAATCACCACCAGACCCCGGCGTGCTTCAGACCCTGCCCTCGTAATACCTCTTCAAATAATACGTATTTAGCTTGGATTTACGCAAAGCTGCCGAAGCCATAAACCTCTTCAAAGTGCGGTGTAGTCTTTCATTAGGGATCCCCACGATTCCAGGGCCTGCTATCTGGTCTTCATTAAAGATAATCACTGCGTGTTTTACCTGTTGGCTTTATTGTAACAGGGGCTGTAAAAACAGATCCACGTCTCAGGTTTTCTTGTTAACACGAGCAAACAAACCGGGAGCGTTTTCTGTTTTTAGATCTTGGAACAAGGCTACATTGTGGTGTGTGTGTGTTTGTGTGTGTGTGTGTGTGTGTCTATGTGTGTTTGCAAAAAAAAAAAAAAACAGTTCCACTTGAAAAAAGAAAAAAAAAAAGAAAACATTTCAAATGTCTGGTGTGTGGTTTGAAAGCAAAGCTGTGAGATTGTTTGTGAGGGTCAGGATGCAGATTGTGACACTGACCACAGCCCATCACCCTGACAAAGAGGTCAGGTATTTGACCTCGCTGCCCTTTGACCCCTAGCTGATTGAAGTGACAGCCTATCTTAGTTGCTGGCATGGTTGAAATGACGTTGACGTGTGTGTTGGAGTGTTTGAGTGTGTGTGAGCTTCTGCGAGCTTGTGGTCGGAGCAGCCCTCTGCTTTTTTGGCTGCAGGTCTTGTAAATGGTAGACGCCAGGCAGTGAACTTGAGCTGGGTGTTACTACGGTGAGTGGTCGGGGTCGTATATCTTAGAACTACTTTCTCATTTTCATTTTTCATTTTTAAATCGTAGAGCAATTATTATGCAACGTGAGACCCTTATGAAAAAAAAAAATGAACACGTCTAAACATAAGCCCACTTTTGTTACATTTTATGGATATTTTTATATACGTGTAACACGAGTAAAAAAAAAAAAGTAAAAATACTGATGTGGTTGTGAATTTTATTTATGGCTGGCTGCTAAAGTTTGCTAGTGTGTCTTTGATACTACACCACATTTCTCAATAGTCGTTAAGCAAAGGTTTGTTTTGCCCCTCCACCATGGATTAATGTAATGGCCTGTCTACATTTCCACCTTGTCCGTTGTCCAAGGTCAAGCATTCTCTCTCTCTCTCTCTCTCTCTCTCTCTCTCTCTCTCCCCTTCTCTCTTTCTTACTCTCTCAGCATTCTCAAATGTTGAGTGTCGCTCAGCACAGCCTCCTCGCTAATCCTCTCACAGGCAAAGCCCCATATTGAGTCCCCTTGAGGCAGTGGGACTTGTAACCGGACACTCCAGCCAGATCCAGATAGGCTCTCCGATAACGGGTCAGGGCTGAGCCTCAACGTATGGGACTGGACCCTGGAATTCAGCATATATATCATCATAAAGCTATTAGTAGCCAGAGTCTGCGAGTCTGTGCTTTTTGATATGGTCGGAGTCACAAAAAAAAAAAAAAAAAAAAAAAAAAAAAATGCATTGCATTATGATGGCCTAAAAGTGTAAAACAATATAAACAAAGATAAACAAACTAAAAACAGCAAGCCAGAAAAGTACAAAGGTGACAGCAAATTGCAAAATACAACTAAAACAAACAAACAAACTGGACAGTAAATAAGAAAACAATACAACAGTCTTTTTTTTACTGAGACAGCAGAGAATTCGGAAAAACAACAAAAAATTTGGAATCAGAACATCACAGTGTAACAACAAATCCGGCAGGGTAAAAGGAAATTCGGAAAAAGACACAGAGACTCACAAATCTGAAAGCACAACGGTTAATTTAGGGAAAAGAATACAGCAGCAAATATAGAGAAATGAAAAATTCTGAAAAACAGCAACAAGTTCGGGAATAGAGACTCAAATCAGGAAGCACGACGGCAAATTTAGACATATGACAGCAAATTCGGCAACATAACAAATTTGGAAACAGAGCAGGAAATCAAGATGCATGGCAGCAAATTTGAAAACATGACAGCAAATTCATTAAGATAAAAAGAAATTCAGAAACACAAAATCAAATTCAGAAATATAGCAGCAAATTTAAAAACAGAGCAGCAAATCAGGATACATAGCAGCAAATTTGGAAACAACACAAAACAGAAAATCTAGGTGCTTAATGAACACTTTTTTAAAACAATTTCTGTCAGATTTTTGTTGTCTTAAAGAATCTATCTATCTAATGCAAAATCTATCTATCTATCTATCTATCTATCTATCTATCTATCTATCTATCTATCTATCTATCTATCTATCTATCTATCTATCTATCTATTGTGTGAAGAAATTCATTTTCTAATTACATTTCAACACAACATTGTTATAAAGCTACAGTTTGACCTGCTTAGTCAGGGTGAGGTTATAATAACGGGTGGAGAACAGATCACATCCTTTCCACCCGTCGCTCTGTTTCAGCAGTAAGGCGTTCAATTATGTGTAATTGGGTCTCACATTGTATGTCCTCTACCGTAGACAAAACAAGAAAGAAACGGGTTGGGAAATGTTAAGTGCTCCATACATGGGTGTGGTTTCCATGAATCTACAAAGAAGCCCAAAGGGGCATTTCACCTGTCAGAAATCCCCATACCACAGCACTGCTGAAGCAAAAAGAGATCACAAACACTGACACTGCTTAATGACAGAGAGAGAGAGAGAGAGAGAGAGAGAGAGAGAGAGAGAGAGAGAGAGAGAGATTGTCTGTTTCTTAACTTCAGAGAAATGTCAATTGCTCATTAGCGCCTCAGGGCAAATGAGACAAGAGAAAATGATTGATTTTGCTGTTAGGCAATGTAAGACAAGGCAACAAATAGTCCTGCTGTCAAACAACTTAATAAATGGCTCGGCTAAATCTAGCAAAACAGAATGCAAATGGATGTGGAATCTCCAGCTGTCAATACATGGCCCAAAATACCACCTGACTTACACTCGCTCTGATTCACACTGTTGATGGTTTGATTGGAATTTGTTTGATTGCATTACTGCAGCTTTCAAACAACAACAACAACAACAACAACAAAAATAATTATTATAAATATGTATATTAGAAATATTATATATTTTTTACCAAGCGTATGTTTTAGTGTTGTAGAATTTGACATTGCACTAAAGTGCCATGTTTGAGTGTTTAATATATATTGAGTGTATAATATTTTTTTCTATGAAAAATAAAAATTTAGTCCATTTTTATTTTTTTTTTCTAATATGAGTAAGTAATATTACACAGACACACAGCTGTAATTGTTTTGTGTTGTTAATACATAAAAATCAGATTTGAGATGAATAAATAAATAAGCAAACAAGCAAACTAAAAAATGAACCAATAAACAAAAATAAAAATAAATAAATAAATACATAAATAAATAAATAAATAAATAAAAGCAATGTTTTTAATAATAATAATAATAATAATAATAATAATAATAATAATAATAATAATAATAATAATAATAATAAATAAATAAACAACCAAATATATACCTCTAAATAAAACTATAAATCAAGTGAAATCAAGAAAAAAAGAGTTTTCTTTTATTTATTTAGCAAATATGCAAATATAATGAAAATTCTATACACTTTAACCTTCTAACCTACTAATTCCTATTTCTAAGCTAAGACCAAAACTACTGGCAATCTTATTCAATCATGTCAAACTGAATGCAAAAGGTTCTACAGATGAGACAAACAAATGAAAAAAAGTTTGTAGAAGCTGCTGAGGTACAGCAAAGCCAGCAGACGAGCTTTAGTTCGGCGTACTATGAATTCTCTGGACAATACTGGAGCAAAAATCATTGTTCTCATCATTTTTCATCTTAATCAAACCATTCAGCGAGCCCTCATGGGTGTGGGCGGAGTCATCCTGGAATAGACCACTCCCATCAGGATAGGGTAAATGATATAAGTTGATCAGTCTGAAGAACTTTGTATTGATCTGCAATGACTCTACAGCCTTAACCACTGTCTGTATGCGATAATGCCAGTAGTCTGTTTCAGCAGTGAGGATTTTATGAGGCGAGATAACTTTAGTATATTAGAGACCCTTTTACATTTCTCTTGCTCATGTCAGGCAGACAAATAGAGTCTGATGTTTTTAGTCAATTCGCTCTGGTCCACTTCAGTGGCACCTCTGGCCTGGCAGCCACCTTAATAGCTAGCTTTAGGCCCATAATTTCGCTTTCAGAGCCCAGGATAATTCAGTTGTGGCAGCCATCTCTACAGCCATTACATTACATTACATTACATTACATTTATTCATTTGGCAGACGCTTTTATCGAAAGTACAATCCGAGCATGCGGTTATGAACGGAGCTGACTTTGCTGCAAGTGTTAAGACTATGCTTACATTTCAGTGATAATGCAAAAGAGTTGTAGAAGCTACGAAAGAAAACACTATACATCATAGTGTGTAAATCAGTAACGAGTACAATTCAAGGCTACTAAAGAGTAGAAAAAGTGGCATTGGCTTGTAAATAATCTAATCCTTTAAATTAAGATTAAATAGAAATAGAGATCACAGAGCAGCAGAGGTTCGAGGAGATGAAGCGACGGACGGACCTCGTTCCACCGTCCAACGATCCATTATTTACGGATGTGAAGTGTGTTATAAGGTTAAATTCTAATTTTATTTCTATCCTGCTTTTAGCAATGGACACTGTCTCAAAATAGCTTTACAGAAATATAAAATATTGACAAAAAATAACAAGTTTAAAAGTAAATTTAGATTTATATCGAACGAGCAAGCCCGAGGCAACGGTGGTGAGGAAAAAGTCCCTGAGACGATACGAGGAGATGATCCAGACTCATTTGGGAGTGTGATTATAAATCATGTCCTTTCTCCAGCTGTATAAATTTAAGTAGAATATTTAACTTACAAATCAGCATCATTTCATTTTAAACTAACTTCTTCCTGCCGAAGATATCGGTGCACAAAACCTAACACCACAACAGAACTTAAAATAAATATATGCACCCTTCATTAATAAGTGTCAGTTTCCACGCTTTCACACCGAGGGGTAATTTACTATAGAGCCACCAATCTACTTGTTGGAATTTTTTTAGGATGAAGGAGGAAATTGAAGACCAAGGAGGAAATGTACTGTATTCCCAAGCATTTTCTTCTCTAACAAGCCCACTTAATATCAGAAAATACGGTTAATTAGCTGATAAACAATAAACAATTGCCTCAACTAATAAAAGATTTAGAGCTCGGTTATTATTATTATTATTATTATTATTATTATTATTATTATTATTATTATTATTACGTAATTAACATTCTACACAGTGATGTTGAATCGGTCTTCATTATAGTACACTATTGTCCTGTGGAAAAAAGAATTAAGGCTTTAAATTTAAAATGAATTGCAAACTAAATTACATTTCTGTAGTAAGTATATCTACCTTACTGGAGTTTTCCTGCTCTGAATAAGGTTTATTTAAAAAAAAAATAAATAAATAAATAAATAAAAATAAAAATCACGCTTTCCCAATTACATTCTCATTCTGTCTGGCTGACGATGAGGTCTGCGTTTAAGGCATTTAATGTTCAGTAAACAACAGCACAGGCGCCCAAGTCTTCAATTAAACCAGCTTCCATGGAGACTTCTGGTGAAAAGTGATTGTGATACAATTAAAGTAAAGACAGAGCGCATTGTGGCCGTTTAGCTGACCCTTAGAATTCATACAGTGTTTATAGCCTCGTCATGGTTGTAAAAACAATGTGGGATTTCTCTTTTGTTTTCTGAGTCACAGTGTACATTATGGTGTGTGTGTGTGTGTGTGTGTGTGTGTGTGTGTGTGTGTGTGTCACATATCAGATTACACAAATGATACAAAGCACACAAATTTGTAACACTACAACACAAATGACACAAAATACACAAAGTTGTAGTATTATTACACAAATGACACAACATACACAAATGACACAAAGCTGTAGTATTACTATACAAGTGACACAAAGTCATAGTATTACTACACACATGACACAAAGCTGAAGTATTACTACACAAATGACACAAAGCTGTAGTATTACTACACAAATGACACAAAGCTGTAGTATTACTACACAAATGACACAAAGCTGTAGTATTACTACACAAATGACACAAAACTGTAGTATTACTACACAAGTGACACAAAGCTGTAGTATTACTACACAAATGATACAAAGCTGTAGTATTACTACACAAATGACACAAAACTGTAGTATTACTACACGTGACACAAAGTCATAGTATTACTACACAAATGACACAAAGCTGTAGTATTACTACACAAATGACACAAAGCTGTAGTATTACTACACAAGTGACACAAAGTCATAGTATTACTACACAAATGACACAAAGCTGTAGTATTACTACACAAATGACACAAAGCTGTAGTATTACTACACAAATGACACAAAGCTGTAGTATTACTACACAAATGACACAAAGCTGTAGTATTACTACACAAATGACAGAAAGCTGGCTAGTTGGCAAAGTCATAGTATTACTACACAAATGACACAAAGCTGTAGTATTACTACACAAATGACACAAAGCTGTAGTATTACTACACAAATGACACAAAGCTGTAGTATTACTACACAAATGACACAAAGCTGTAGTATTACTACACAAATGACAGAAAGCTGTAGTATTACTACACAAATGACAGAAAGCTGTAGTATTACTACACACATGACACAAAGCTGTAGTATTACTACACAAATGACAGAAAGCTGTAGTATTACTACACAAATGACAGAAAGCTGTAGTATTACTACACACATGACACAAAGCTGTAGTATTACTACACAAATGACACAAAGCTGTAGTATTACTACACACATGACACAAAGCTGTAGTATTACTACACAAATGACACAAAGCTGTAGTATTACTACACACATGACAAAAAGCTGTAGTATTACTACACAAGTGACACAAAGTCATAGTATTACTACACAAATGACACAAAGCTGTAGTATTACTACACAAATGACACAAAGCTGTAGTATTACTACACACATGACAAAAAGCTGTAGTATTACTACACAAGTGACACAAAGTCATAGTATTACTACACACATGACACAAAGCTGTAGTATTACTACACAAATGACACAAAGCTGTAGTATTACTACACACATGACACAAAGCTGTAGTATTACTACACAAGTGACACAAAGTCATAGTATTACTACACAAATGACACAAAGCTGTAGTATTACTACACACATGACACAAAGCTGTAGTATTACTACACACATGACACAAAGCTGTAGTATTACTACACAAATGACACAAAGCTGTAGTATTACTACACACATGACACAAAGCTGTAGTGTTACTACACAAGTGACACAAAGTCATAGTATTACTACACAAATGACACAAAGCTGTAGTATTACTACACACATGACACAAAGCTGTAGTATTACTACACACATGACACAAAGCTGTAGTATTACTACACAAATGACACAAAACTGTAGTATTACTACACAATTGAAACAAAGCTGTAGTATTACTAGGCAAGTGACATAAAGTCATAGTATTACTACACACATGACACAAAGTTGTAGTATTACTACACAAATGACACAAAGCTGTAGTATTACTACACAAATGACACAAAGCTGTAGTATTACTACACAAATGACACAAAGTTGTAGTGTGTATGTGTGTATGTAGTGACACAACGTCGTAGTATTATTAGTATTTAGTGCCCAGTAATGGACAGATGTTGTATCTGGACAGATGTTGTATCTGGGGTTTATTCCCACCTCCCACTTCCCACCTCGGCGTTCTTTTAATATGCTCCGGATCCTCTACAACCCTGAGCAGGATGATGTGCTTAGTGAAGATGAAACAATAATTCCATGTATTAAATTCACAAGAAAGACATTATTATTGTCACAAGGCTTCACCAAGACACAACTGTTTAAACAAACACACCCATAATGATTGAATTCATTCTAACTCTATCCATTAGAGAAGTTCTTAATTAGTTTGTAGGCCAAAAGTAAATGCAGTAAATACAAAGTCAATACACTGTCTATGTAGTAAAAACACAAAACTCTTATGTGGATTACTGAACAACTCGCTTAAAAAATGTCCATTTTTCAAAGTTAGTCTCAGACATTTTATGAAGACAAGAAGTCTGTGAGAAGAAGAAGTCAACCGGGTTCAAGAACAGGTTCCTTCAAAGTAAACAAGAGTAGAAATGTGCTACAAATACAAACCATGAACAGTCTTCATTAGTCTTAAATCTATAATGAACTCAGAAATTATCCTGACTTATAAGTTGTCCAAAAGCTCCACTTGAATATATATATATATATATATATATATATATATATATATATATATATATATATATATATATATATATATCATATGGTCACCCAAATATGGACAGGTTCCCTTTAGCGTCTGGTTCCTCTCAAGGTTCCTTTCTCATATCGTCTCAGTAAGTCATTGCCTCTGGCTTGTTGATTAGAAATAAATATAAATTTAATTATAAATTTAATATTTAAACTTCTACATGTTCATATTTCTGTAAAGCTGCTTTGAGAAAATGCCCAATGTTAGAAACACCATACAAATAAAATTGAATTAAACTGAACTTAATTCTTAAATGTATTGCACAATTGCTAAATCAAGGAAATTATTATTGTGTATCTTTGGATTCATTAAAAATGGTCTTAAGCAGCTTATACAGTAGTTGGAGCTTTTGCTAATTATGGATATACAGTATTACACTTTTTAATACAGCATTGGGGTTGTGAGTTATATTGACATTGGCACCAACAGCATTTCTTCTTCTTCTATGAGCTTGAATCCATTTTCTGTTTATAGTTTCTTTAGACAAACAAAAATTAAACAAAATATTTAGCTCAACTAATTTAATTAGCTTATTAGAACTTATTAGAGCTCAAAATAGCAAACTGAGTATGAATAAAGAAGCTAAATCAACTAAACAAACCTTTATGATTTCCTGACTCCGCATATTAGCAAAGCCACATTCATTTAAGCAGTGGGTGTCTTGGAAAACAAAAGAAACCTTTTAATGGTCTTTTTCAAGGCTTGCAATATCTTTCCCATTTGCCAATTGTTGCCTGCGTTCTTGATATAAATCTGCCATTTCCAGTCTAAACAGTAATGTTAAGAAAACTTCGAGTACAGTAACTTTCTGAATTCGGTGCTCAGCTGCAAATCAGCCCAATTGGACCGATTAACATTAGTGAACTTCATTCATTCATTCATCTTCTACCGCTTATCTGAACTACCTCGGGTCACGGGGAGCCTGTGCCTATCTCAGGCGTCATTGGGCATCAAGGCAGGATACACCCTGGACGGAGTGCCAACCCATCGCAGGGCACACACACACTCTCATTCACTCACGCAATCACACACTACGGACAATTTTCCAGAGATGCCAATCAACCTACCATGCATGTCTTTGGACCGGGGGAGGAAACCGGAGTACCCGGAGGAAACCCCCGAGGCACGGGGAGAACATGCAAACTCCACACACACAAGGAGGAGGCGGGAATCGAACCCCCAACCCTGGAGGTGTGAGGCAAACGTGCTAACCACTAAGCCACCGTGCCCCCCATTAGTGAACTTATCATGCTTAATTTTTGTCTTGTATTTTTTAAGCGATGTATGAAGAACAGTCCCTTGGTGTTGTTATAAGGCTTAGTAAATTAGATGGATGAGCGGCTTATTTATAAAAAGGGTTTTTATATGCACCTTATATGATATGCTAAATCAAGCCAATAAATAAATAAATAAATAAATAAATAAATAAACCCAAACCCATTTTTTTCTCATTGAAGTCAAATATGTGTTATTGAAATATTATCCATAAATGAATAATATTCAGTGCTGTTTCTATTATTTAGAGTAACGCAGTGTTGGCACATTTGGCCCATGACTGCAGGACATATTCACATGACACTCCTTCGTTCTACTGAACAAATGTTAATGATCTCACTAAAACAACATTTCTGTGTACTCATGTATTTCCACCTAAATGCTTGCCAAATGATCAAGTTTACACTGGATGATTTGTAGGCCACAAAGGATTGTGAAACCTGACATGATCCCTCATCGAAAAGGAAAGTTCTGGGAATGTTTACACAGTAGATAAATATTAGGCAGAGATAGCGCAAATTAAATAATAATCTGCTTAATTACACTAGCGGTATGGAAATAAATGAGAAAGATCTTGTGCCTGTAACGGCTAAGGGGTGGAAACTTTATTTGAAAAAATATGAGAAAGAAATGTGTGATTAATTATATCACATTTGTGCTTTTGTTTCATCATCACACACACACACACACACACACACAAGCCTGTCTGGATAACACAACCAATACATGAAATTTAAACAATTGTCATCATCATCATCATCATCATCATCACCATCATCATCACCAAAAGGCTCATGCTGCGTCACAGTGAAACACATTATCTGCATACATCAGCTCACAGATAACCATGACCGGCTAGTGTTGCTGTGACAGCAGAGAGAGAGAGAGAGAGAGAGAGAGAGAGAGAGAGAGAGAGAGAGAGAGATTAATATATATATATATATATATATATATATATATATATATATATATATATATATATATATATATATATATATATATATATATTACATTATTATTGTGTGTTTATATTTATATATTCATTTCTTATTTATTTATTTATTTATTTATTTATTTATTTATTTATTTATTTATTGCTGAATACTGACAGAAGACTAAAATAAAATAAAATAAAAAATCATAACTCACTTTTTTATCTATAATTTGGGAAACAGGTTCAAAGTGACCTCATCACTCATTAACACTGAACATGAACACTGAAAGAATGTGAGAACCTATTTTTCTGTAGGATCTTCTTATCTTCAAGAAATTAATGCAACTATTCCACATATTTCCTAAAGGTGAATGTGTTACAGGGTTGTGTAGATAAACTGTGCGTTTCTTTGTAATAGTCTATAACGGTTGAGTCGTGGAGAAAGATATGTCGAGCACAAGATGTTAAGCAGATCATAGCACACATAAATAATATCATTTTTGAAGTATTTTTATGACTGTGTTTTAACATGAAGTGTGCTGTGACAGAAGAAATTGCTAGTTGTATTAATATAGATGAAAGACATCGAAAATATGCACTTTAACCTTCATTTTTTATAGCAGTTTGTCATCAGCGGTGGTACAGTAATCATGGGATCATCATTTCACTTGATTTCATGCACAGTATGGTTAGTATTATGCAGACAGGTGACTGGTGCGTGTCTCCTTTCAGAAACTGATCTCTTCCAGTCTAGTTTTCTGAGAGTGGTTTAGTATTAAAAAGTAATAAAAGCAGACAGGTTTGGGAGTGTGGTGAAAATCACGTGATTGGGTTCCACAGAATCCCCCCTTTTCGTGTACATAGTACATTCAACCAAGCATTTAATTCAACAAATCCACACTCATGATCCGTCAGGAATGGCGCTCGGGTTAGTTCAATTTGTAGCGAGCGATCCTCGTGTGATCAAAGCCCGCGGACCTCTGTTCAACATGCGGCTTAAATTAGACTAACACCAAAGTCTTGGGCGCTCAGAGTCGCTATTTGGAATGCCTTTGCAAAGAGAGAATTCTTTCGCACATATGGTTTCAATGAGAGCGGATGCCAGGCTTACGGATTTAATGGGCTGACACTCCTGACTCCATGAAAGTTCTCGTGCTGTCACCCGCAAATCTGTGTACTGTTTTTTTTCTCTCTCTCTCTTCACTCAATGCCCTCGTTAGGTGGTGTGGCCGAGAGGTCATGTGGCTAGGGGAATGCCTGGTGCTTTGGTCTGTGTGTGTGTGTGTAACTTGTGTGTGGACTTCCAGAGTCGCTGATACTCCCGAAATGACTCCATGCTTCTAGCTAAGCTTATTTCATGCTTTGGACTCTGTTATGGTAGCCAGACACGTTTTTGTTTGTTTGAGAAGAGCGGCTTCAGAGTGATGATGTGTGCAAAGGTTGTTTAAGTTCAAAGTGTGTGACTGTGTCTATATGTGTGTGTGTGTGTTACTTGCTGTCCCCACATCTGTCAAGCATGTGCATCTCTGCAAATACGCAAACACCATATTATGCCACTCACATCCAAACTCGAGCTCCAGCATCCCTTAAACACATGGTTTACAGTCTCCTGAAACGGTCGCACACTGACGCTGTCCAGCTGAAAAGACTTACACTAAATACAGATTTGGCTCAGAGCTGGAATGTTGGGATAAAATAAAAAGAAATCAAATGGGGAAGGGCTTCGTTTTCCATAATCTGTGTCCTAGCATAACATTATCATCTGATAAACCATGTGTTACATCTGAATGTGAGGAGAATTCTCTTGTCTTCTCCTCTTCACTTCTCCTCTCTTCTCTTATCCTGTTATCTTCTCTTTTCTCCTCCCATTCCTGTTCTTTTGGCTCTTATCTTCTCCTTCTCCTCTCATCTTCTCTTCTCTTCTCTTCTCTTCTCCTCTTCTCTTCTCTTCTCTTCTCTTCTCTTCTCTTCTCTTCTCTTCTCTTCTCTTCTCTCCTCCCATTCCTGTTTTCTTGGCTCCTTTCCTTTCCTTTCCTTTCCTTTCCTTTCCTTTCCTTTCCTTTCCTTTCCTCTTCTCTTCTCTTCTCTTCTCTTCTCTTCTCTTCTCTTCTCTTCTCCTGTTCTCTCCTCTCCTCCCATTCCTGTATTCTTGGCTCCTCTCCTTTTCTTTCCTCTCCTCTCCTTCTCCTCTCATCTTCTCTTCTCTTCTCTTCTCTTCTCTTCTCTTCTCTTCTCTTCTCTTCTCTTCTCTTCTCTTCTCCTGTTCTCTCCTCTCCTCCCATTCCTGTATTCTTGGCTCCTCTCCTTTTCTTTCCTCTCCTCTCCTTCTCCTTCTCCTCTTCTCTTCTCTTCTCTTCTCTTCTCTTCTCTTCTCTTCTCTTCTCTTCTCTTCTCTTCTCTTCTCTCCTTTCCTCTGCTCTCCTCTCACACTACACAAATAAAGTTAATAGCACTCACACTCACACACCAAATCCCCAGATCTCACCGTGCCTCTGATTTCACAGCTGGATTGACTTTAGGAGTCTCAGGAGAGTGGAAAATGTGACATTTTTTACACTGGGTTTGCACTTTTGTCACAACAGGCGTAAAAATCAGAAAAGTAGGAGCAGCAGGAGGGCAAAGCCTGGAGCTGCTGCACTCTCCCACCACTATTTCTGATACACTGCAATTAGCTCAGTCCCTGTAGAGATGACTGCTGAGAGATGGGCTATGTGCCTGCATGGGTGTTTGCTGTGTGTGTGTGTGTGTGTGTGTGTGTGTGTGGGTGAAGAAAGAGAAAGAGAGATTTAACAATGTCTACACCATACATTTTTATACAGACAGGAAAAAAAAATTTACAGGTACATTGTATGCTCTACAAGCTACAACAGTGCTCCTTGAGGTCCAATTATGTAGCTTAAATGAGGTTTAAAGAGAAAAAAAAAAACACTTTTAAGACGCTAGCATACCGATTAGCTAACTGAATTATGCCACTCAAATTAACTACATTTTTAAATACAATACAACGTACTTGCTTACACCGGTAAGTTGGTTAGTTTAGAGTGCTAGTTAGAATGCTAAGTGAAGCTAGCTAATGCTACACTCATGCAGCACATTTTTTTTATTACAGTCCTAAACAGATCATATTTCTGAACGTATTTAGTGAATTCAAACATTCAAGCAATATTTTGGACTGAAATTGCGGCACAGCGGCAACAGCGGACAACAGCTAGTAGCTTAAAAACTAGCTAGTGTAAGTGCTAAGTATGATATTGATGATTATCTTCTTGAAACTGATTAGTTTGAATAGTGTTATAGATTTAACCGTCTGTTTATTAAATTAAGAAGTTGAGAGTTGTGAAGGTGAACCCTAAAAAAAAATTGTGGGAATTAGGATATTAGGAATTTGTTGTTAGCTACCTACCTTCTTTACAAAGAAATCTAATTCTTTGACATTCTCACACACTAACAGATCCATTCGAAATGATTGCATTTTATCACACGAGCGTTGCACGGTGTGAAAATGGCTGCTAGGCTAGTTTGTTCGGATTTTGTCACAAATATCTGATTTGCGCCGGGCACCGAGAACCGAGTCGTGCAGCCTGCAATGCTATGTCGCTCATGTCCGGGTTATGTCTCCGCCCCTGGTCATGTCTCTGCCCCCTCCATCGCAGGTGTCATGATTAATCTCAACTTTTTTCAGTGTACTTCCTGATTTAGTACTTGTCTATTTAAACCCTTGTGTGTCTTGTGAATACCATGACGTATTTGTTCACTGTGTGTTACGTACCTGGTGATACCATAGCTCTGATTTCTCAGAAGAGTTCAGGCACAGCATAACTTTAGCTATTGATGACTAGTGAAAGTGTGTGTATAACCGCTCACTCTCACTCACTCATCTTCTACCGCTTATCCGAACTACCTCGGGTCACGGGGAGCCTGTGCCTATCTCAGGCGTCAACGGGCATCAAGGCAGGATACACCCTGGATGGAGTGCCAACCCATCGCAGGGCACACACACACTCTCATTCACTCACACACTCACACACTCACACACTACGGACAATTTTCCAGAGATGCCAATCAACCTACCATGCATGTCTTTGGACCGGGGGAGGAAACCGGAGTACCCGGAGGAAACCCCCGAGGCACGGGGAGAACATGCAAACTCCACACACACAAGGCGGAGGCGGGAATCGAACCCCCAACCCTGGAGGTGTGAGGCGAACGTGCTAACCACTAAGCCACCGTGCCCCCTGTGTATAACCAATGTAACAAAATTTCCAACATATTCCATCATCTGGACTGATATGGTTTATCTACGAAAATAAAAGAAAATCTCATGCGTCCAACAATGTTTTTAAATCTTTTCCTCCATTTTAGCTACATGACTTCATCTAAAGCGGCCATTAACGTTTCCCTGATACTCCAGAATCAAGCCTTTGGAAACATCTATATTTTTTAAAAGCTTTGTGTGTGACTAATAGAGACATTATGTATTTATTTGGCCTGGTGATTGATTCCAGATGGTCTGGATTCTACTTATTTCGCTCCTTGTCAGATTAGTTTTATTGTTTTTCATCTTATTATGGGTTTATTTCCTTGTGACTTTTGACATTAATTGGACAGTGACTTGTTCTTAATAATGTCCTTTCAATTTCTGCCTTCATTAACATCAAAGTATCAGAGTAGTTGCTTCAGTTTTGGGCTTCTCCATTAACAAGGCTGGTAAGCTAGAAAGAAAAGAAAAGAAGAAGAAGAAACAAGCTCGTCCGTGACCATAAATACGCTCTGTCGACTTCAAACACAGTGGGCCTCCGTTAAGTATTCGCAGAACAAGGTAATTTATGCATAAAGTGACTTTCGTCATGTATAAGAAATCAAAGCCCAACGTTTACAACCTGCGCTGTGAAAAGAACCAGAGGATCAGCGTTAGCAACAGAATAAGACTTTCTCTCATCCCATTCTCTCTCTCTCTCTCTCTCTCTCTCTCTCCTTTTTTCTTTTCCTGTAGGCAGCAAGGTTAATCTGAGGCATAAAGGTTACGATGTATGTCTTGTGTGTAATGATGGGCTGATGCATGTGGAGATGGCGTGACAGCGTGCGGTCGTTAACCTCTGCTCGTGGCAGATAGCACCGTTAGCTATGCTATAGACGGGACATCTCTCCATCCAGCCGTGTGATTTACAGCTTTTAGCATGACCCTCGTACGGCGCAGGCCGACAGGATCGACTTTTTTTTTTTGTCTCTCAAAAAGAAACATCGCTCAAGCACCTGTTTCGTGACAGAAGCGTCAACAGATTTAGATTGTGGCGTTGTTTAAGCGTTATAGTTTTACACGTTCAAAGATGAGAGGATTCGTTTACAAACAATCTTGGAGAGAATATACAACTTAGTCTGAGATTCTTTTAAATATGAAGTGAAACACATGCTTAACTATTTTATCGTCATTAAGAATGTTGTATGAATAAATAAAAATAAAAATAAATAAATAAATAATAATAATTATTATTATTATTATTATGAAAATCACATTCTATTATGTTTAAAATTTACAAAATAGTTTAAATGGAAAAGTTTAATTTCCAATAAAATCTCATTCTTCAGTGTATGATGTCAAAATGTTCGCTAGCTTTTAATCCACAGTGCTGCTGCATTCTCCATTCTGATTGGTCAGTAAATGTTGATTTACGTTCTATAACAGCAGAATTAAAAGGAATTCCAGCTTCAAGGTTCTTATCGATGCACTAGCTCTAATACGTTATGGTTTCTATAACAACGCTTACTTTATCGTCACTCGTCTGGCAGATTCTCCACGTTAACAGATGACAAAAACAAACAAACGTAAATTTGTTGATGTGCTCTTGTTTTGTGTGAGGAGACATTTATCTACCGTTTAAAGAATGAGTCTCCAGTGTCAGAGCTTTGTAATGTTAAAGATTTATCCTGTTTCAAGAAAAACAAAAAAAAGATAGATAGATAGCTAGAGAGAGAGAGAGAGAGAGAGAGAGAGAGAGAGAGAGAGAGAGAGAGAGAGAGAGAGATAGAGAGAGAGACTGGTGATTAGAATGTGGTTTATAAGCACTGTAATGTCATGAGATAACAGAGTTACTTTCAGAATATTAAACGTAACTATAAATGGATAAAAAGTAATTTTGTTATCGGTGAGGTAACAAATATATATATACACACACACTGTATATTACTGTATATTACTGTTGTACATACAATTTACAATAATACACACAATTGCACAGACATAAATAATTTAATGTATGTAGAGATAATAAACTAGGGTAAGCATTGAATTTACAGTTATATACATTTATAATTAGGTAGAGAAATGAAGTAGATAGTGTATACTTCAGATAGTGTAGTATTAATGAGCCTTCAGGGTCCTAGTGTAGTGTAGTGTACAGTTCAGTAGGTAGGTTTATGTTTGTGGGGAAAAAAAAACTGTCCCTGGTCCTGCTGGTCCTGGTCTGGATGATCCTGTAAAACACTTCATATCATGTTGTTGTTGATTATTTTCCCATAACACTATTGACCTACAGTAAGTGTTTGGCTTCTTATTTAACCCTTGTATGTTGTTCGGGTCTGTGGGACCCGTATTCATAAACATCAATAGTTTTGAAAAACGTTGCTTCCTTGTAAATTTGTTGATTTTTTTCCCGTTCATAACTCGATTAAATTTGATTTTCTTTTTTTATTACATTTTGTTAAAAAACAACAAAAAACGAGTAGCACTTAAATTAAAAAATGTGATGTAATAAAGGTAAATGGCAAATATTAACCATATATGCTGTTTATACTGTATTGCTTGTAATTGGGATGAAGTAAACATCTGTAGAGTATTTTAACATAAAATTTTTGATTGTGTTGAATTAAAAACCCAAAAATGCAGCGGGTCCAGCAGACCCACGAACAATGGCTGAGTAACAAAAATACGAACACCATACAAGGGTTAATGTACTAACAGACTATATATCTTCTTATTAATAGAATTCTTCCTTGAATACAGACTACTGCCCCTTAATGGTGTGGAGCCCAACAACAAATTCTGGATCAGCTTGACCATCATTCAGGCTTGTTGGGCTAATCAGGTAAAGGCTAATCAATGTAGCTGATGAAGCAAAGACAGAAATAATCTCAGATATCGTTCCTTCACGACATACTGGCAAGATCTGATCAACGCAACACCGTTCCGCTCCCAGCACTAATTGGAAGACCTGAATCCAGCTCTCTTTCCTCGTAGTATCTCCATGTCAGTACTCACCGAGGCAGCGACAGATGGATGTGGCCAAAATATGAAGTGAGTGCCGTCCGAAATCCAAAGCATATGTGTCTGAAACGCTTTACGGCATGATGTGTTTTGCACGTGAGAGTGAGAGAAAAGGAGAGAGGGGAGAAAAAAAAAAAAGAAGTCAGACAAGAAAAAGAAGAAAGGAATCACAAGAAAGTCTATGAAGTGTCAGGGCATTAGCCTCTGCCATGACCCTGTGACTGTTTGTTGACACGTTCTGGATGGAGGCCCTTGAACACAAAAAGGGGGGAATGAGTAAGAAAAGAAAAAGGAATGCTCGTTTTTTGACGGATGAAGGAGTCTCCTGTTACATTTGGATGGAGTACAGCTGTGACAAGCTGCTAAGTACACCCAAACAAGCTGCCTAGCATCTGAGAGATGTAACAGAGCGGCTTAACAGCATCGGGTCCACCCTCGCACACTCAAACACACACTTTTCCGTGTAAGCAATGCACGAGGAAGAAGAAAAAAAACGAATAAAGCAAGAACAGACAGCAAGAAATTGTTTCAACTTGGAGAAATATTATCCTTGAGCGTGTTCCACTGGGATTCAGTCACTACCTCATTTTACTCTGGAGTGTTTGAGAAGAGAGAAAGTGCGAAGAAAAAGATGTGGTGTATTAGTGAAGGGTGTTTGGGATTACACAGGATTATTATGTGACACTGTGTCAAAATAAAATGAATATGATTGAAATTTTTACTTAAGTAGTTTAGGACTTTTTAATTTAGTTTGATTAGTTTAATAAAACTAATTTTAATTTAGTTGCTCATCTAAATGTTTCATTTCCACTGCAGAGCTTTTGGTGAATAGAACAATAGTGGCATATATTTAATTTTTATATAATATTCTGATCATTTTATTAAAATATTAGTGAAAAAATGTAAAAAAAAATATTTTTCTTCTTCTTCTTCTTCTTCTTCTTCTTCTTCTTCTTCTTCTTCTTCTTCTTCTTCTTCTTCTTATTATTATTAAGATTTTACTAAACTATACACACACACATACAGTAATGAGCAGACACACACACACACACACACACATATTCTGTATTGTCTTTGTACACTGGAGCTGCTGCACTGTGTGATTTATATTCATGTGATTTATACTTAAATATAGAATAAATGGAATAGATTTTCGTTTTCAGTTTTATTTTTCTTGCTTGAGCTATGCATTAGTGAACACACACAAATTAGTGAACACACACACACACACACACAGATACACACAGTAGTGAACACACACCCAAAGTAGTGAAAACACACACAAATTAGTGAACACACACACGCACAGTAGTGAACACACACAGTAGTGAACACACGCACACACAAAGTAATAAACACACATACACACACACACACAGTAGTGACCACACACACAGTAGTGAACACACGCACACACAAAGTAATAAACACACATACACACACACACAGTAGTGAGCACACACATACAGTAGTGAACACACAAATACACACACACACACACACACACACAGTAGTGAGCACACACACATACAGTACTGAACACACACACACACACATAAAGTAGTGAACACACACTCACATACAGTATAAAGTAGTGAACACACACTCACATATATAGTAGTGAACACACACACACATGCACACACACACACACACACACACACACACACACACACACACATAAAGTAGTGAGCAAACACATAAATACAGTAGTGAGCACACACAGTAGTGAAAACAAACACACACACATACAGTAGTGAACACACACACACATTTATAAAGTAGTGAGCACACACAAACACATACATACAGTACATACAGTAGTGAACACACACACACACACACAGTAGTAAGCACACACACACAGTAGTGAACACAAACACACACACTCATACAGTAGCAAGCAGACACACACATATTTTGTAGTGAGTGCACAAACACACACACACTCTCACACAAAGTAGTGAGTAGACACACACATAAAGTAGTGAGTAGACACACGCACTCACACACACAGTTTTGAGTAGACACACAGACATATTCACATAAAATAGTGAGTAGACACACACACATAAAGTAGTCAGTATGTACACACAGACACACACTCACACAGTAGTGCATAGACACACGCACACACAGACACACACACGGTAGTAAGCATTGGGGCTTCTTCTCTCAGGATGCACTATTGTCGAATGTCCCGATCCATCATGTGTGTAGGTTAAAGAACAATCCCTCTTCCTGTACTCCACACTTCACACTCGCTTGAGCAGGACACAAAACAAAGGCATCCTTTATACTGGTAACACCATCATCTTCTCACCCCTACACCACCACCACCACCACCACCAAACAGACAGACACACACACACACACAAACCTTTAGCAGCACCAGCAATATCTCTGACTCACAGTAAACCCCCCCTGAAATGAACCAATAACACACATGCCAGCCATGGAGAGGAGGTGTGACTCCTGGGCCTTCAGAGAGGAAATGTGTTTACATCACAGGCTCATGGTGTTATTTTTCCGCGTTGCTACGTGCTGTTTTTGGGCCTCGCCGAGGTGAGAGAGGAGGACAGAAGGATATCCAGGCTAAACGGTGGTTCGGGTTTGAAGTGTGCCAGGATCCTGCTGAGCTTGCTGACCTGAGCTCAGCATCGGGGTGGGAAAAGAACGGTGCTGACGTCACCCACCAAGCCAAGCGGTGTCATTGTGCGAGCGCAACACAATGCTGGGCCACTCAAGGGTGAACATGTTTTGCTAAGGTCAGGTGTTATTTGTCATTTCGGGTTCCTCTTTTTGAGCAGGATCTAAATATAGACGCCGCCTTTAGCTCGTTTCGGACGGACCGCTGAAAAACAACAGCACATAAAACGTACGGCATGAAAAGACGTTCAAGCTTGATTAGATTAAAAAAGACATGCCATGAGACAGGTATTATAGGAAACATGCGCCATATGTAAAGGATTTTCATAAATCTGATCCAGGGCATGGAAGTCATGCACATTTGATTTCTCTCTGATATGCGTGCCATAGTCTGTCTGCTCCATATTTTAGATATTTGTCATAAAATCTTCTCCAGTCGTGCACTGATTTTTGATTTATTTTTTTTATTATTATTATTATTATTACTTTTTTTTTTAGGTTTGTTATTTCCTATTTCCTTTTATAGATCTGTGATCGTTCAAGAAAACAAAGACAAACAGCTTCAAAACTTTTTTTTTTTTCAGCTGAAAGCAAGAAGACTGAAGAGAAAAAAAGAAAAGAAAAGAGAAAAAAAAAAAATGAAAAGCTTTAGCACTTGCATGTTCCTCAGTTATTAATTTGATTTAATTTGGAAAACATCTCCGGCAAGTTTTCTTTGAAGTGACAACGCTAAATAATAAAAAGTAATTAAATATAAATCACAGGAGTGATGTCGGCATTCGTGTTATTCCTGTTTGATTTCCAGAGCATATTTGATCAATCTCTTTGCCTCATTTTTTTTTCCTCTATAGGCCTCATCTGCTTCAACTAAACTCTCTCTCTCTCTCTCTCTCTCTCTCTCTCTCTCTCTCTCTCTCTCTCCCTCTCTTGCTTTTTCCCTCTTGCTCTTTTTTCTCTCTCATTGTTGTTATTCCCCACCAATCCACTTCCTGGAGCACGTAATGCATGCAGTAAATTATTCAGACCAAATTAATTTTACAGCACCTTGTTTCCAGTAAGCATTGCCAACATCTGTTGTCAAGTCACAAGTTTACCTTGTTGGTCATTACTTTCCACAATGAACGAAATGTTTTATTAACCTCCCGAGGGACAGCCATTGCAGATCAGGCAGAATCATCACTACTTATCAAACCTCCGCTGAACTTTAGTAATCAAAGCTTGGCTGCCGTTTCAGCTCCAGTGTTCCACTAATGCGATTGAGCTATTGGACTAAATGGACTTGGTAGGAAATCGCTGACTTGGATGAAGCAGGGAAGCTCGTTTGAAAGTGACATAGTGCTTTGCTGTTTTCTACTTAAGGTAATCCAAGTCTCTGTGCTATTGTTTCTTTAATAATAGTAATTGCTTTCGGTGGAATCTTCTTGCTGAGCTTGTACAACACAGCTCAAGCAGAGGACGTGGATGGAGTGAAGCGATTCTTTAAAGTTAATGGAAACCTTTGTTTTTGCTGATATTTTTAACGTCTTAACGTTTTAACGTTCATTTGTGTTGTGTATTTAGAGCCGTGTAAACAGAAATGGGGAAACGCTGTGCTTAAGTCAACTATTCATAAGGCTACATAGCATCGACATAACCCCTTACTGTTAACTCAAATAAACAAACATTTATAATGACTTTGTTGACAAACAATTTATTTATTTATTGTGGATCTTATGCCTTATAACAATTTGTATAATAAATTATATATATATATATATATATATATATATATATATATATATATATATATATATATATATATATATATATATATTATAATTTATTCTTTTAGAATTGTTATAATATTTTACTGAAGTGAGTAATATTTGTTCGAAGCAATTCTGTAAAAAGTCTCTTATTAGACTTTTAATTAAATTAATGATTAAAAATTTATAGAACAGTAGCAGGATCCATTTTTTATTTTTTTTGTATTATTCTTGTTTTTAAATTTCATGGTTGAGGTGAAGACAGATGCAGCTGCAGACTTTTATTGTGCTAAGTACAAAAGGAAACTACAAGTGTAAGCCTAAACAAAGCAAAGAACATACAGGCTCTGAGAAAGACTACAGGCGAATGACGATCTCGATCTCAGGGTGAAACAGGAAACTGGTGAGGTCAATGGAGACATGTGATGTGTTGGGGCTGATGGGATCCGCTATTTAAAAAAAGAAAAAGTAGCATTTTTGTTTAATGTTTTCTATACTATGTATTATTTTTTTTAATCACTTTTTTTTTTAAATTCATTTAATTATTTGCCTCTATAGAAAAAGTAGATTTAACATTGGATCTAAGCTTAGATAATCTTATGAAATTTACTACTAAATTATACATTCTATGGATGGATAGATGGATGGATGGATGGACCAGTATGGCTGACTTTATTTTTCATAATAAATACATAAGAGACTATACGAATGTAAACCCCGCCTCTAAACCCGACCTTAACCTTGTATATTTTCAGATAAAGCGAATCATCCGAATTGTTACAGATTTGTAAGTCTGACAGCACGCGACATCTTGTATGCGATGTTTCTCCACTCTGACACTCGTGAACCTACACAATGACTCTAATAAGATAAACATGTGCAGGTTCATGTGCGACTAATTATTTACAGGACATGGATCAGGAAGCTATTTTGCTACGCCATGGCTGTATCTATACATCGTATAGACCAACTTCCTGCATATTAATGCTGAGAATGGATTCTAGGCAGGACATGTTGCTGGAAGCTGTGCAAATTGAAGCAGCTGGAACTTAAAAAATGTATGAGATTAAAAATAAATAAATAAATAAATAAATAAATAAATAAATAAATAAATTTAAAACCACTATCAACATCCTCTCTGGTGTGTTATGGTATGTTGAGATATAGAATGTATATATATATATGTGTTGGTTGGAGATAAGGCTAGAATGAAGGATGGGATTTGTACAACAATTAAATTTTTCTTTTATTTTTTCCCCTTTTCTTTCGCTAGACTTATGCATTTTAAATACGAATTTAATGTCATATACTGTTCTATTTTCAACATTACTATTTGAATTGTTTCTAAACTAGAAATAACCACTAACCAGGACCAATTGGAACATCTCTACAATTGCTCATTTATCCAATCAGCCAATCAGATGGTGACACTGTGGTGCATGACATCATAGAGATCGAGAGCTTCAGTTCACAGTACATAGTAAACATCAGGACAGTAAAAATGTGATCTCAGCGATGCTCATGAGTGCATCTTAATGCCACACTGGTAAGATTACTGATCTCCTTAATTTTCAGTCTTGGAGCACTGAGTAATTTCTCAAGTTTATTCAGAACGGTGTGAAAAAACATCCAGAGGAGAATGTCCTGACTGGTTTGAGCTGAGAGGGAGACTATGGTAACTCACATAATCACTTTTTACAACCGTGGTGAGCAGAAAAGAATCACTAACTGTTTTATGCTGTGCAGATAGGCTACAAGAGAAGATTATATGTCTGTCTCCCAGTCTCTCTCTCTCTCTCTCTCTCTCTCTCTCTCTCTTTTTCTAATGTTCTCACCGAGTCATGTGACCTGATCTGTCCAGAATCTGGGCGTATGCCAGGGACAGATGTGCTCAGTCAAATGACTAATTGAAAACCTAAAAGAATTTCAGCAGCTTGGCTATTCAGCGTGCATAATGAAAGAGCTGGACTGATAGAAAGTGAACGACAAAACACACACACACACACACACACACACACACACACACGGTCCCTCCCCTCTCATCAGCCGCACCATTAACAATCCTGTGTGAAGATGAAAACAACGCTTGGTTTATTCAGTAAATGAAAGCATATAACTAGATGCTGTCCCAGGAGTGCATTTCCAATTTTAATAATACATCAAGGAGCCATAGCTTCGGCACACACATGAGCCAAACACATGCATATTCACACACACACACACACACACACACACTCACAGCTTAGCTGTTTGAAAAGACAACTCCCAGTGCTAGCGCCTTAGCAGATGCAAAAAAGGTACACAACACGACGGCTATTAG
Source organism: Tachysurus vachellii (assembly GCF_030014155.1). NCBI lineage: Eukaryota > Metazoa > Chordata > Actinopteri > Siluriformes > Bagridae > Tachysurus > Tachysurus vachellii. The sequence continues at coordinate 13,315,733 of NC_083482.1, read as the reverse complement.
CTAAATTAAGAGCCGTTATCTGAAGAGCAAACTCCATCATTCGTCACTTAACGACAACAAACTGACATTTTTACATTTCTATACGTAACTCCTGTCTTCTCTCTTTACATCTGGTGTATTCTCTGATTATGGCCCATTTCCATAGCCGGCTCACGCCTCAAATTATGGGCATGAATAATAAAATACCATCTAATTAAAAACTGTAGTTAAATATGCAAAATTCTAATGATAATGAGATTGTGCAATACCTTGGAGTAAAGCGCATTATGAATTAGTCAGAGGAAAGAGACGGCTTGACCCAAGAAGAGCGTGTCATTAGCTCCCACACTTTTTATGCCTCTGTGTATGTGTGTGTGTATGTGTGTGTGTGTGTATACTAACCGCCCACATGTGTCATTACCTCTAATAACACAATCAGTTAGATGTAGCTTATAAATCTGAACCAGGACATAATACTTCAATAATGTGTTCAGTGGAATAGACAAAGTGTAAGCAGTGCTGAAGGTCACACACGGTGATAGATGATAAAAACATCTTCACGACGACGTCCCCAAACCTTTTTTTTCCTTTTCGTTACTGAACCAAAACAATGACCAAAAAAAAAAAAAAAAAAAGCAGCTTCCACTTCTTGAAATATTTCCCACCCTCCACATCATCGCTCTTCATCCAGTTGTTTTGATGGAGGATATTTCGCTAAGCTCTCTGTGTTTATGCTTCATGGAGCCCAGTAATGAACAAGTTCTGAAAGAGACATTTATTATAAAAGTAGGACAAAGGAGGAAATTAAACACATTCTCGTGTGTCCTTTTTTAAAACACAAAACTGACGGCATTTACAGCGCAGAAGAAATCATGTCCAATTAAAAAAAAAAAAAAAAAAAAAAAAAAAAAGAGTAAAAATAATCAAAATAAATCCTGCAGTCCACTGTAAATATATAATTTGTCTCAAATAAAATTTAAATATATTAAAACAAAAAATAAATAAATAAAAATGGGCTAAAAAAATTTATTTATACCAAAAATTACTACTTTCATGATATTTAATTTTTTATTATTACACATTATTACAATTTTATAAATTGTACAGCTTTATTTATTTATTTATTTATTTATTTATTTATTTATTTATTTAGTTAGTTAGTTAGTTAGTTTATGTGGCCATTAGACAACTAAGTATTAAAAGTGAAATTAAATACAATTATTTATTTCTTTTTTCCCTGTAAAATTCTACTATATAATGCCTTTTAACTTAAAAATGTATTACAAATATATTTACAAACTTTAGCAAAAATGCTTTTTATTTTTAGCTTCATATTCAAACCTGCATATTGGTGTTATTACAAAAATCTGCTTAAATTATTTAAATTATTGCTCATGTGGACTGGTTGATGGTCTTCTGTACAAAATGTCCTCCTCTAAAACACACACACACACACACACACACACACACACACACACACACAGTAAATTCCACACCAGAACATTCTACATTACAATCATTCAGTTATTACTCCGAGTTTTCTTTCATCTTCACCCCAGTCGTCTCTGTTCTTCAGTACGATGTATTATCTGAAGTGTGTTCATGTCAGTCACACGAGCAGTACCGGGCCCTGCGCTCTAAAGCTTTAGAGGACACGTGAATGAGCGATCTCACCATCGGTATAACACTGTCGTGTTTATGAGATGGAGCTGAGGGTTAGCTATTAAACCCGATCCAATAATACACTCCGTTTAATAAATCCAAGTTGGCACAAGTGGGATGAAGGCGGTAGTTAACGTGGATGGAAATAATACTTTACTCACACTGAAAGCTTTGAACTGTGCACCGTCAAACATGATTGCGCCATTGCTTCGCTCGATCAGCATAACTCACTCTGAGTCGATGAGCCCTCGAGGCATTTATTAAAATTTTAACAAGACTCTGGGCGTGACAGGTTCATCAGCTATTCAAAGTGTTCGTACTGACGGCGAGATGTCAGGATGCGGAGCGTTAATAACCTCCACTGATGCCAGATCAGTAGCGTATGTTTTTCCCGGTGTTAGCCGACGACCTTCCGGATCTCATGGCCGCCTACGACGCCTGATGACTTTCCTCCGAGTTTTTTTTATAGGTGAATAAATATCAGCGTGCAGAGCTATCCATCACACATTATTATCATGATTGTTTTTTATGTCGGAACTATAAACAAATACTTGATTATGAAGTATGGAGGATAAATCTGGGACAAGCGTTTCAAGGAGGCGGCCATGCCAGAGAAACAGTCATCTAGATTAACGAGGCGGGTGCAGACTAAATCTCCCTGCCTGTCTTTACTGCTTGTTTTTGGAGTTTGATGGGGAAAATGACCTCATTGCACTGTTGTGAACTTTTAAACTTTAGCACCTTCAGATCCCTGACCTTGGACGAGACTTTGAGATCCTCTAGTAAAGATTTCCTCGTTATTTCTCACACAGCCCTCGTTGTTGAGGCGTACGTTCTTACGGATGGCTGTTTGAGGAATATTGAATTTTGTATATGAATTACAATAAACACATCAGAACACAATCACTGTTGAATTCTTGAATCTGATTGGTCAGAAAGTGTGGATTCATTTTCTCCAACAGCAGCTCAGACATCAGTTACAATAAGTTATCTGTAAGGAAATGTTGTAGAATTTATCTATAGAATGTCTCCAGCGTCAGTCAGACATAAAGCTATGATTTTAAATATTCTACATCTGATAAATATGAATAATAATTAATTAATTAATTAGTTAATAAATTGTGTTTTATGATTCTTCTATTTTTATTTTATTTTATTTTATTTTATTTTATTTTATGTCCCTACACA
>NC_083482.1:13277904-13307904 GCF_030014155.1 Tachysurus vachellii | reverse complement strand
GTCTATGTTTTTCAGCTTGCAGTCTATTGTCTAGAAAGCTTCAGGTCATGTAATGCTACATTTTTATAGGCCGCTTCTTTACAAGCCTTCAGGAGCGCCAGGGAAGAACAATGCACTCAAAGCCACAACAACCGTGTGTTTATCCAAACTCTGTGCAGCTCTTAGACGCCACAGTCAGTACATGTTTTAACTCGAGACACAAACACGGGCGTAGTGTAGTGTTTGCCACAACCACAGAAAAAAAAAAAATCCACAATTTGTCCACAATGTTTGAACTTCTCGGTGTCCTTTGTCTAACCTTTTTTTCCCAGTGCATTATTTTGTCTGTTATCTTCAGATATGAGACGTCTATCTAAATATCTAACAATGTTTTTATTTACTTTCTAACCTTGCTTTGGCTGTCCACCTGTGACGATCTGCTTGTGTAAGGAGACACCTTCATAAACACAGCGGTGAAAGCAGTTAGTCTGTATAGAGTTTTATTATCTTGCAAGCTAAGTGCGTTTTTATGCTAGGGCTTAAATTTCTGGATTGCATTCAAGATTCTGGACTCTTCAATTTGTGGAAAAATTTATAATCGCAGGGTTTGTTCACACTTTTCCGATAATCAATTGATTGCAAAATTCCGTATTTCATATTTTACAAATGGCTAGACACTAGGTTCATCAGTTTGTTGTCATTTTCTTGTTGCACCAAAACTTATGTGGAAAGTGTTTAGTGACAAGGATCCAATGGCTTGATAAAAAGCTTTTGAATACAATAAGACTTTCTATTTTGTCACATATACATTACAGCACATTGAAATTCTTTCTCCAAATATCCCAACTTTGGAGGTTGTGGTCAGAGCACAGGGTCAACAATGATACAGCAATACTGGTGCTGGGAGGGTTAAGGGTCTTGGTCAAGGGCCCAACAGTGGCAGCTTGGCAATGCTGGGGCTTCAAGCCTGATGCTAGGATCAACAACCCAGAGCCTTAAGCATATTTTTTGTTTGTTAGCATTTTGGCAATTTATACTTAGTTTAATTTAGTAATATGTTAAGAAACATGTACTTCATAAGGTTTATGATGACTACAAAATTACCATGAAAGTGTTCTTTTCCCTTTTCTCTCACCTTTTGTTCTCCTGTAAAACTCAATACCAGTTCTCGATCAGATTAAAGCCATTCTTGCATGCATTCATGCATTTTTGCTAAGTCAAGAGTGGAAAAGCTCATAAGTGGGTTGATTTTGTATCCAGCAGTTTTTGATAAAATCCGTTTTATCTGCTGAAATTTGCTGGTGTAATGCAAGACAAAGCCTTGGCTCCTGCCATTGAGGTTATTGCATCAGATCTGGCCATGTCTGCATGTTAGGTGAACTGTGCGAATCTACAGAATGAAGCGAATTAGTGATAACATGCTAAATTAAACCCCACAACCTCACGGCTCATGTATCACAGCGCTACAGAAAGGGCTGTAATAGAGCAGGTATTTTAGACGCCTGACCTTTGAATTGTTTATTATCATTTTCATCACTGTGTGAAATTCAGCCACCTGCACACTATAGATCTGAGCCAATGTACAGCATTAGCTCTCAGTGATTGCTCAAAACCATTACAGTTACAGCTCGAGTGTTGCGAGTGCGTGACGAGGGAACACCTAGGGTGAGGCTCATGAGTATAACAATCAGGAGAAGGACGGAGAAGGACAAAGAGTGAGACCATTATGTACTTAGAGGCTGCACCATTACAGCTTCACATTTTTAATATATGTTATACAATTATAGCAGTGAATTACAGTAAGACATACAACGTGTTTTTTTTTCCGTTTACTGTCATTGTTGATGACAAAATAAGTTTGGGGACCATCGTTACATTCCATTCCCATTTACATTGGTGTTGAAAAATGTTTGTACTAAGAAAAAATTAGATTATATCACTTTAGTAAAATTAACATTAACACAAGTATGAAAAAATGGAAATTGGTGGAAAACTCAATTATACACAGACAGATAGATAGATAGATAGATAGATAGATAGATAGATAGATAGATAGATAGATAGATAGATAGATAGATAGACAGACAGATAGACAGATAGATAGATAGATAGATAGATAGATAGATAGACAGACAGACAGACAGATAGATAGATAGATAGACAGACAGACAGACAGACAGACAGACAGACAGATAGATAGACAGACAGACAGACAGACAGACAGACAGATAGACAGATAGATAGATAGATAGATAGATAGATAGATAGATAGATAGATAGATAGATAGATAGATAGATAGATAGATAGATAGATAAAGTATTTTATTATTTGTCAATGTTTCACTCCATATGGAGTTCGGCTAATACCTGAGAGGAAAATTAGAGTCTGTTAACACAGGGAAAGGACACATAAGACAATCCAACATTGTGACCTAGTTTGCTAAGCAAAGAGAGAGAGAGAAAGAGAGAGAGAGAGAGAGAGAGAGAGAGAGAGAGAGAGAGAGAGAGAGAGAGAGAGAGAGAGTGTACTTTTGTACGGACATTTTTAGCTATATCTAATTTTTTTTATTATTATTATTAACAGGTCTTTTCTTTTCAAAAGGATATATGGCCATGCCAGTAAAGCTTATTGAATTGAACTGAATTGAAAGAAAGAAAGAATGAGATTAAAAAAAAACAGATAGATGTGGTGTCAGAAATATTGAGAGAGGAAGGTAGAAAGGAAATGGCTTGTTAAAGGTCATCTGGCCGAGTGAGTGCACTGTCTGGGCACAATGCAAGCAAGGCAGGTTGATCTTTGCTTTTATAAATATCTATTGTGCATTCAAGCTCTCTCTCTCTCTCTCTCTCTCTCTCTCTCTCTCTCGCTCTCTCTCTCGCTCTCTCTCGCTCTCTCTCGCTCTCTCTCCCCCTACCCTCCAGTTCCAATTTGAATAAACTATTCCTGCTTGTCAAGGGAAGAAACCTTCAGTTTGACTGACGTTTATTTTCCTGAAGTGCAGTTAACCCTAAAGCCGAGAGGTAAAAACAATAGTCGGCTGTAAATACAGCATTCACTATGCAGGGAATAATCTGTTGCATACTGATGAAAAACCTTAATTCAGTTTCTTACAATACGTCAACAAGGTGTCACGGTTGCAGACTTAGAAAATATGTCACACAAGCTAACTTGAAATATTTCCAACAAACACTGGACGCGATCTGATATAAATAATTACTCGTGACGTGGTGAATATTCCTTAATCTCGCATTAAGTTCATCGCTTGTGTATATCGGTACATTTATTAATTGTATTTAATACCTGGTTTTCTTCAGCTACTGTAATAACTAGTAAAGAAATGATGCGGATTAAAGTAATAAATGACCTTCTGCTGGCTGCTGATAGAGGATATGTTGATGTTTAATAAGTTAGGTTAAGGTAGGACCAGAGCAGAAATAGCAGTGGAAGGTCTCCTGTGCCCCTTTTCCACCGAAAAGAACCGGGTGCTGGTTCAGAGCTAGCACTGGTGCTTGTTCAAATTTGGTTCCACTGGCGAACTTTCTAAGGACCGGTTTGCCTTTCCATCGGTTAGACAGCCGTCACAGAGCCTGACGTCACTGTATACAGTACGTGTCACGTGTCCCAGCAACGTTAGCGCAGCAGCGGCAAACACAAACACATCAACAATGGTGGATGTTGCTTTACTGTTAATGCTCATGGCTTTGTGAACCTACATTGGCATCCAAACGCAGCGAATCCAACGTGTACGTGCAGCTCCATGTAATTTGTAATAAACGGAGGTTGTAATCGAGAAAGTACATAACATTATCATTAACACAGAAAAAAGTTAGCCTTAGCATGTAGCTACTTACTATCATGTGTGCCGATAATGTATCATATCGCGGTAAAGTAAAAGTGTATTAAACATTAGTATACTTAAGGTACATTATCAAATGCGCTAACAGTAGCCCCGCCCACAGCCCCTGACACAAGCGGTTCTTAAGTCTAGACCAGCAACGTTTTGATGCTACTTAAGAACCACTTTTCCTGGTTCAGAGCCGGTGCTTTGGCTGTCGAAAAAGAAAGAACTGGTTCTAAATTAGGCTCTGGCTCCGAACCAGCACTCAAACTGCCTCATGGAAAAGGGGCACTGGTGAATTGATTTCAGCAATGTTGTCTATTGTTTTTTTTATATTTCTTACATATTTTGAGAAAACTCCGGTTGAGTATGTCAGCAATTTCAACATCAACACTGACACAACACTTCACACCGGTAAAGTGAACGTGGCGGTGACAAGTCAGCAGTGACCTTGACTCGTTCTCAGTGTGAACATAGAGGTGTGTTTGTGTGTGTCCCCAGGTGTGAGCGAGTTAGGACTGGTAAGGGTGTGCATACATTTCTGTTAATGAGATTTATAGCACTTGATATGTGTAGTGTTCTATTACTTTGTCACTTATTTGATGACTAAAACCTGCTAGTCTTGATTTTGGCTCTTCTAGTACTTTTTATTTCTAGAAATAAGACTACATTGTTAGGATTGCTTTAATATGAGTTGGAATAGTATAACTGTAGACACAAACATTTAATCATTATCCTACGGATATTTGATATGAAAACAGTGGGTCCAACCTAATTTAAACAAAGACATGCTTTTTTTGGAGTGCCTACAAAATCTGTGTGTGTGTGTGTGTGTGTGAGAAAGAGAGAGAGAGAGAGAGAGAGAGAGATCATAATATGAGTCTGTGTTTTGTACTAAGTTTAGGTGTGTGTGTGTGTGTGTGTGTGTGTACCTGATTGTTACGGTAATGCTGGAAATGAAACGGAAAAGGAAATTAGTTTGTTCCCCTCCCTAAAACCCCCTGCAGAGTTTTGACCTTATTTACCCTAACTGGAAGAATAACAAGTCCGCAGCATATAGAATAAAATGCCTGAGAGTAAGCCGCTGCATTGAATACACGGATGGGCCTCATTATAACGACATAATAACATGTTTTTTTACGTGCAACATACTTCGAATGACTTTGTATGTTTGATGGTTTGATGGTTGATAGTTTGATGTGCACTTAACAAATCTGTACCGATCACTTTCATATTTCATTCATAGAGAAGAATCAAAGTGATCCATAGATCCAAAGGACAGACGGTTAGCCGAGGAGCTAGCTATTTTAATTTAAGGACGTTGTAAGAGAAAGAGCCGGTCGGTGGTGAGAGGGGGTTTGTGGGATAGTATCTACAACAGACTATATATGACATGTCTTATTACGGTGATGATGGCAGGGATTGGCTTCATTGTCATGAGCAGGTAACAAGACCTGCTCCTGAGGTCACGGCTACATTTGACCTCTGTCTCATCATCTGACTTAATGCGGCACCTCTTAGCCCTGTCGAGGCTCCGCGCACCAATCGCACACTCTCGTGTCAGGATCGGCTGATTTTGATTGGATGCTCTGGGGTCGGACTGTCAGAGAAGGGGGAAATCAAGGTGGGCAATGAATTCTAATGAGACAGACGTAACATGGTCCGCTAATGTCACACGCACACATAGGCACATTGTCGTTAAGCAGGACCCAGCTGTGGGCTGTCAGGTTGCTTGTTAGGCCCAAGAGGACAGAAGGCACAGTGGGCCAACCACCCCTGTCAGTCTCTCTCTCTCTCTCTCTCTCTCCCTGTCTCTCTTTCCCACTCTCTCTCTGTCCGTCCTTCCAGATATGTCCAATAACTTGTGTTCATTTTGTATGACAGGTGAGTTCTCTCTGAAATGATTTTGAATATCTTGAATGCCTGAGACTGAGCTAGGTATCGCAAATGGACATATTTTCATTGCATTATATGCTTATAAAGGCACCCCTGTTGAGATATTTGTGTTTCTGTGCGCTCTTTAAGCACATGTGTATTCCTTCTTTCTTGTCTTCCCGGAGAGGTGTGCTGTTAATGATGCCCCTGCCGGGATGAGGGAGCCTCGCTGCATTTTGTCTCCTGATTAGGATGCAGCGACGGCTTTTGTCACCAGCTCTGTCAGCCTCTGCAGGGACAAAGCATTGTTACCGGAGCATAATTAGATCTGCTTCCTCCTGAAGCTGCCACCTGCACTGACCAAGCAGTCAGGGACCATCTCCCCCTTTACTGACGAAAACACTTGTTTCTCAATATGAGCTAGGATAAATTGGTACATGGTGATGAGAAAATTTATAATATTGATCTATTTTTAATGATTCTACGACCCTACAAAGACACACATAGACGCTTGATCACTGATATTCAAGCACTATAGATAGGAAAAAGTGACATATTGCTCATTTTATGGCATCCAACTCTGCGATAATTACACCGGAGCAAACCCTTCAACTCAGACTTCATTTCACATTTCAGATGACAGTAGCGCCTTGGCTAAATATACACAATTATATTCTGTCTCTCCTTTTCTTTTTTTCATCTTCGTCTCTTCCATGCCGAAGATGTAATTGGCTGTCTATGGCTGTAGCACTACTCCCTAAGACAAGGACATCTCAATGCACCTCACACACACACACATACACACACACACACACCTTGCTGAAAGTCACTGTTTCGAACAGCTGCACAGTAGTTTGCATTGGCAGCCATGTCCCCACTTCCTCATCATGCTTGTGCTGACAGAGAAGGCTGAGAACAGCATATTGCAGTCGAGCTCAACTCTTTTCCAACTTTAGAACTTCAGGCCTGCCTCTGGCCCATACACGAACAACTAAAACCCGGCCAGGCTACAGAATCTGGGCCTCCAATCTATTTCCATCAACGTAATTAGATTTGAAAAGACTTGGAGTAGTGGATCATTTCTGCCAGACACATGTAAGATTTTTTTTTTGTTAGATCCAGAAATAACGATGCTATAGCAGTTATTTTCAGCTCTTGCCCCAGAGTACTAGAGTACTCAAGAAACAATTCAAGAAAGGAGAACTTCTGACCTTTTGTGTTTGAGGATCGTTGAGTTAGAAAGCAACCTAGCAACAATACGTCTCTTTGGAAATCCTAGGCTTGGTTGTAGACACCCTGTCTTAATCTCGAAATTTATCAAACCCAATAAAATCTCACCCTGGAAAATTACTACAATGAAAGCGTAGGAAAAAAAAACTCAACTAGTAAGAAACCTCGAGTTGTTAAGACACTCAGCTGTGGTAGCATTTGATATGATTTTATTTCAATTCAAATACTTTCACATCTTGGAAGTCACTCAAATTCTAAAGTATTCGAAATTGGAAGTCGTGGCCTAATGGTTAGGGAGTTTGACTCCTAACCCTAAGGTTGTGGGTTCGAGTCTCGGGCCGGCAATACCACGACTGAGGTGCCCTTGAGCAAGGCACCGAACCCCCCCAACTGCTCACCGGGCACCGCAGCATAAATGGCTGCCCACTGCTCCGGGTGTGTGTTCACGGTGTGTGTGTTTTCACTGCTGTGTGTGTGTGCACTTTGGATGGGTTAAATGCAGTAGAGTATGGGTCACTGTTCTTATCTGTATGTCACGTCACTTTCCACTTGCAATTTCATTGGACAACAGCAATAGGTCAAAATCAACAAACTCAGGTTTCAGGAAAACAGAAGAAAGGTTTTCAAAGTCCTCAACACCCCCCTCCACCTGTCCCTAGGTATATTATATGGCCATGAAGGTCAATTCTGGACAACTGACCATCGCATCACTATGTCGGAATAAAAACCTTAAAAACCTTTGCAGCACACGATCATACAGAATGTATGCTGTAGCATTAAGCCTTCCCTTTTTTCTGGGGCTAACAGTCTAAGACAATGCCTCTGCAAGGTCCATGTGGAAGAACTCAAGTGTCCTGCACTGAGCCCCGATCCTAAGCCCACTGAACACCTTTGGGATCAACTGAAATTCTGATTGCATGGCAGGACTTTTCTGAGATGATGAAGGGCCTTGTAGCTAACACTCTCACTCTCACTCACTCATTTTCTACCGCTTATCCGAACTACCTCGGGTCACGGGGAGCCTGTGTCCATCTCAGGCGTCTTCGGGCATCAAGGCAGGATACACCCTGGACGGAGTGCCAACCCATCACAGGGCACACACACTCTCATTCACTCACACAATCACACACTACGGACAATTTTCCAGAGATGCCAATCAACCTACCATGCATGTCTTTGGACCGGGGGAGGAAACCGGAGTACCCGGAGGAAACCCCCGAGGCACGGGGAGAACATGCAAACTCCACACACACAAGCCGGAGGCGGGAATAGAACCCCCAACCCTGGAGATGTGAGGCGAACGTGCTAACCACTAAGCCACCTTGCCTCCCTTGTAGCTAACAACAAAAGCTAAATGTATAATGGGATGTTTAACAAGGATCTATGAGCGTGATTGTACAGACATGTTGTTTTGTGTATAGTTGTATATAGTGCAAGTCAAGTTACTGTTCATTTGAAATCTAGACCATCATCATTGGAAGGTAACGTTGTGCCCTTACAGCCACAGTTGTTTGCGTGAAGGTTTGCAAGTTCTCCTGATGTTCAAAAGGGGTTTTTAAAATGGTACGTATACATTACCCCTTCTTATGGATATGTGTCCATGGTGTCCCTTTCGGGGACTATAGCAAATTTCATCCAGTGTTTTACTGAAACCCTGAACAGAATGGATGATCCTTGATCGAAGACTTCAGCAGGAAGGAATTACTGTTGGGTCTGTGGTGAACTCGGACAGATATTAGATAAACTTTATTTTAAACATTAAACTTAAAATAAAATATTCTGTTTCTATACTTCTGTAAAGAAACAGAATATTTTATTTTAATTCAAATACATTGAATTGAACTGATTACTAGAATTAAATTCAATGTAAACTCAAAACTTCTTTTAATTAGGAAAACCTCTCTCAATTAGGAATTGAAATATTTACATACATGTACAACATTATTTGTATGTTCTTATTGCTTCTGCTACCCCTTTTCTCTTTTTCTTAATTCTGGTCCAATCTGTTGTTTTGTTCAATCAAGATCTTAGATTATTCATTCATTCATCTTCTACCGCTTATCCGAACTACCTCGGGTCATGGGGAGCCTGTGCCTATCTCAGGCGTCATTGGGCATCAAGGCAGGATACACCCTGGACGGAGTGCCAACCCATCGCAGGGCACACACACACACACTCTCATTCACTCACGCAATCACACACTAGGGACAATTTTCCAGAGATCCCAATCAACCTACCATGCATGTCTTTGGACCGGGGGAGGAAACCAGAGTACCCGGAGGAAACCCCCGAGACACGGGGAGAACATGCAAACTCCACACACACAAGGTGGAGGCGGGAATCGAACCCCCAACCCTGGAGGTGTGCGGCGAACGTGCTAACCACTAAGCCACCGTGTCCCCAGATCTTAGATTAGAGATGTGAAAATCAGATCTAGGAAGACCATGACCATAGATTTATATAAATATATAATAAATACAACTCCTTTGTAGCTATGAGCAGTACATGAGCTTGAATGCTGGTCTCTGGACTGTGCTGGATGCCTCTGTGACTGAAGTCTACTCGCTTTTCACCTTAATATTTTTCCATATTTCATTTTTTCCCCCACTGATTATAAAACTTGACACGCTGGTCTGCCAAGAACTCATTCCCCTCATCCTTATGGAACAATTAGCAATGCTGAGCAGCTTCGCAATTAACAGTCCCATAATTGTCACATGCCCCATTTTCCAAATCAACCGGAGCAGTATCTGTTTTAGAGCAAAGTTTAATTACAAACTGAGAGCATTTGCATTTTCCATCATTACCATTTTAAATGACAGTTTTAACTGTAAGCTCTGGACGGAGAAAAGAAGACAGCCTGGATTAGTATTCTGAACACTAAAAAAAAATGCTAAAGTTTTACAAACACATTTGTGAAAAACTAGCTTATATTCGACTGCACTAATGTCTGGAATTGTGTTGAAAATTAAGATTAGTAGTAATAAATTCAGGGCAGCGTGAATGTGATAAATGCCTTCTTTAGGATTGAGAAGTGAAAGTATATGTTTTAATCTGTTAAATTCGTCAAATATAAACAATAATAGAAAGTTTTTTTTTCATACATAAAGATTGTAATTCTTGGAAATTACAACTAAGTAACTAACTAACTAACTAACTAACTAACTAACTAACTCTGCCTGACATTACTCATCTCATTCATCTCACTCATTTTCTACCGCTTATCCGAACTACCTCGGGTCACGGGGAGCCTGTGCCTATCTCAGGCGTCATTGGGCATCAAGGCAGGATACACCCTGGACGGAGTGCCAACCCATCGCAGGGCACACACACACTCTCATTCACTCACACAATCACACACTAGGGACAATTTACCAGAGATGCCAATCAACCTACCATGCATGTCTTTGGACCGGGGGAGGAAACCGGAGTACCCGGAGGAAACCCCCGAGGCACGGGGAGAACATGCAAACTCCACACACACAAGGTGGAGGCGGGAATCGAATCCCCAACCCTGGAGGTGTGAGGCAAACGTGCTAACCACTAAGCCACCGTGCCCCCCTCTGCCTGACATTATTATTATTATTATTATTATTATTATTATTATTATTATTATCATTATTATTAGCGTTATTATTATTAATAACGATAATAATAACAACAACAATAATAATAATAATAATAATAATAATAATAATAATTATTATTATTATTATTATTATTATTATTCTTTATTATTATTATTATTATTATTATTATTATTATTATTCTTTATTATTATTATTATTATTATTATTATTATTATTATTATTATTATTATTATTATTATTATTAATTATTAGATTATTGAGCTAGTTTGTAGGTCTAAAAAATTAATATTCAGATTCTGTTTTTTTTTTTTTTGGGTTAGTAAAAATATGCTGTGTCCCAAATGGAAAACAATCAGATTCAGTGGCAAAGAAATTGAAAGTTTAGGTGCAGACATTGTGTACTATGTCGTTTAAGTTATATTGCCAAGATTAGGAGAGAAACAGGGAGATCACTGAGTGTATAATGGCCATAATAGGTGATATTTAGGTGTATTTAATTGTATCTCCATTTTTTTCTCCAATACCTGAACTTTTTGGTCTAGTTCGTACAACTATGTTTTTTTTTCCCTTTAATGGCCACTATTGCAAAACTCTAGTTTTACTCTATCTCAACATCCAGTGACTCTCCTCGTCCGATAGCACACCTGTGTGTCTTAGGTCATAAATTATTGAAATAAAACAATATATGGCTCTTGAATATACACCTCTCCACCAACACATACTGTATTCACGCACATGACATGTCTGATGTTTACACCAATCAAAGCCTCAAAGGAAGGAACTTGGTACTAAACACTTTGAGTTGATCAAATCTGACACACACACACACACACACATGCACTTTTTCTTTCCTTTTCTCTTTCTCTCGTCCCTTCTTGTTTTCAGTCCACTCTGTTCTCCCCTGTCTCTCTTAGAGGGTTTAGTGTACTCGGGGGCTCCCATAGGGGCCACACTCTATCAGAATGTGTTTGTCTCAGGGTCCCATCCATTCACTTTCAAAGGGTTAAACAACCTTTTCACTGGCCTGTCAACATCCCCTGGCCCGGCCAGCGGAAAAAGTCTGCTCGAGTTTTGTTTTCCGATCGACACTTGTCTCCTCGGTCTGCTGTTGCCTGCGTGGTGTAATATCCATGACAATCGTGTTGGGCTTTTGAGCTGAGGGGGGAGAAAGGGGGGTAGCAGGGGCCACTTTCAGGCCCTAAAGAGCTTTATTTGGGTGGATTTGAAAGAGGGAGTGTGAAGGGCCCTCCACTCCAAATCCTCTTCAAGCAGGTCATCCTGCATCAATGGGCCTTTAATTCACAAACAGGCATCAGTACGGCACTCACGTTCCTGCAGACTGACAACAACACAGCAGCTCACGAAGAAAAAAAAAAAAACGAGGGGGGGTTTGGGAGGTTTGTTAAAGGTTAAAGTTGAAGATGCCCCAATGAGAAGCTTCATATATTTTTAATACTATATATAAGTTTTATATCTTACACCGGCAATTCACGTACCAGTTTACAGATGAGGTTACATTTTAGCAGCAGGGTCGACGATTGTACTGACGACTCTAATGTTTAAGGTTACGATTTAGGGTGTGGATAATATGTCAATTTTTATTTTAGCATTATTTATATGAAAAAAAATCCGATTCAAACACATACCTCGTAGAGTGGCTTGTTTTCATTTGTATTTTGAGCAGATTTAAAATTTACTTTTAAATTTATTTTTATTTTAGATTTATAATTTGCGTAGCTCAGGTTGAATAGTTGAAATGAAAGGTTACAGAGATTAGGGTTACGATTAAGGGTACGGTCATGATAAAGTGCTCATCTTTATTTGAATTGTAGGAAATAGTATTAAATCTAAACACAACAATGTCGTTCTTTTGTTTTATTTGTTTCTCATGAGACCAAACTGAAAAATTCTGAATAATTTGCACCACTCAGGATGCATGAATAGTTATGGAAATAAAGGGTAATGTTAGGGGCGGGGTTAATTTTCATATTTCAAATTCAAACATGTCCACCGTTCATCCGTATTTGTTCGTTTTAGGTCATAGAAATGCGTAAAAATCTTCAAAAAGTTCATGTTAATAAGATTAACGTTTGGATCTGTTCTTGCGACTATATTTTTATTTATTTATTTTTTTCATTATTTTTATTATTTTATACTATATTATTTTAGGAAATGAATTAAAAAAATACATTTGTAGAAATTTCATATAGGACTTTTGAACATTTCACATGTAAAGATGTCGAGATTAAGGATAAGTTTAAGGGAGGAAATTTGTTTTGGTTGTTTTATAGATTTTTTTCTGATGAATTTATTCACATGAATTCAAACAAAAATCAATCCTTGCGTGTTCCAATTCATACAAATTTTCTCATGAGATCAGATTTATATTTATTTATTTATTCTTACATTCGATTGAAAGCCCCGCCCATCCATTTATAGCAACCAAGCAACACAATGATGTTGTACGTGTGAGTGCATACGTGTGTGTGTGTGTGTGCGAGAGTGAGTGTGAAATGCCGGGCCGTGGGAAGTAAAAGCAGTGTGTGCCGTATCTATTTTCATGGACCATATGGAAATTCTGTTTTGTGTGTGTGTGTAAGTCGACAGATAACGGGCAACCCCAACGGTCGTGTGTGTGCGTTGAATGGTGTGTGTGCATTGGGCGGGATGGCACTCTGACCCCAGGCATATGGAGAGCCATTAAGGAGGAGGTTTCCCTCAAACACACACATACACCTCTTGGGACTTTGATTTGTTAATGAATTGCTCTATTGACTCACATCTTAGCTTGCTTCATTAGTAAAAAAAAGACCAACACTGCCACTTTTCTCTCCTCATCCAAAGCCTCTGTTTTAGGAAAGAAGAAAAAGAAGAAAAGAAGAAGTACGGAGTGCAGGAGGAGGGATAGAAGGAACTATAGTAGACCAGGACTAAAAACTAATCCGTTTCTATAAGGATTTGTCGCCGTTTCTCTGTTTGGAGCCGCGGATAATTTGTATTGTGACAATTTAAGACAACTCTCCAGAACGCAGTGATGCGAGAAACCGTGCACCCTTCAAACCCCTCCTTCTTGTCTTCTCTCTCTCTCTCTCTCTCTCTCTCTCTCACTCTCTCTCTCTCTCTCTAAATCTATTCCTGGCCCCTCCCCATCTTCATTAGCATGTTGGACACTGCCGTTTTTGTGTAGGCGCTACCTGCTTTACAAGGGCCAGATTATTGTGTAGGGTTAGTGTTAACACAACAAGTACAAGACCCTCTGTCTGAAAGACACACACAATCTGTCAAGCACCAGCAACAGCTGCTCTGCACTCACACACACACACACACACACACACACACACACACACACACACAAAGAGTGACACATTAACCACATGTCAGCAGCATAAATAGTAGCTTCATGTCAATCAAAGTTTGCTGAATGAAATAAACATGGAAAAAAAATGAATAGTTGTTTTAGAAAAAAAAAACATCTTTCTTTCTTTCTTTCTTTCTTTTTACTATTTACTAACTCACTCAAGTAATACACCATTAAAGCATGCCTTAACATGATCCAGTCACTCAGGCAACTTCTGACTGTGTTAGACACGTCCTTGGAGTGTTTACAGCGTGAAATCTGGCTCGTCAGCGAGACCCAGACAGCAAACAGAGACGAAAACTTAAAAAAAAAAAAAAAAGCCTACAGAAGAAACACACTCCTATCTAATCGTGTTGAACTCACGTCGACATCTCCAGACATGGTGAATTTCAAGAGCTCTTTTCTCTCTATCTCTTTGCCACAGTGGACAATATCTGTGTGTGTGTGTGTGTGTGTGTGTGTGTGTGTGTGTGTGTGTGTGTGTGAGTGTGAGTGTGTGCGTGTGTGTGTGAGAGAGAGAGAGAGAGAGAGAGAGTGTAAATCTGTCTGGGAGCTCTTATCAAATCCCCTTGCAAACGCCACTGAGGGCTCTGTCAATAGCAGAAAACATGCTACACTAACACAAAAGCAGACATGGCAGACCCTTTCAAAACGTTTCACATCCTGCTGCACTCCAGCTTCCAGTTTTTCATCCGCTGTGACTGTGAACAGTCGCCATCTTCGATGTGGATTAGGACCTGACTAGAAACAACAGCTCCATATAAGATCTGTACATTATCCTCAAGGAAAAATCACACACACACTTCACAAAGCACATGCAGGAAAACAAAACTGTGGAGCTGCACTGAGGGTCAGATGTCCGACGTGTAACAAATTATTGGAGAAAAAGAAAATGGACCAAAATATACCAATATTTTGAGAGTAAATAAATTATATGAATAATATGTTGTAAAAAAATAAAATAAAAAATAAAAAATAAAAAAGTTCAGATGTGAAAAATGGGTGAAACATTACGTTGAAAAGAAAAAAAATGAATTATATTTATATTTAAAACTTATTTAGAACTTAGCAGATGAGAATAAGAGAGATGAGAATAAAACAATTATAGATATATGTATTTATTTAAATCTATGCATTACAATAATAATAATAATAATAATAATAATAATAATAATAATAATAATAATAATAGTAACACTCACTCTCATCTCTCACTCTCACTCATTTTCTACCGCTTATCCGAACTACCTCGGGTCACGGGGAGCCTGTGCCTATCTCAGGCGTCATCGGGCATCGAGGCAGGATACACCCTGGACGGAGTGCCAACCCATCACAGGGCTAATAATAACTAAAAAATAAATAATAAAATAAAATAATAACAACAAAGAAAAATAGGGGAAAAAAGCTTATCTCCAGAAGATGGATGCGGTTATAAAGGCAAAATTTGGCCATACAAGTTATAAAAAATTCATTCCCAAAGGTAAAGCTAATATTTTTCTTCATTGTTTATATTCTAACATTCTGTATTTGACATTTGTTGTTACTTTTAATGTTACTTTTGGCTGTATAACTTCTTTGGTATCAGTGTTTAGGGCCATGTTTCATTCAGAAACAAAGATCATGGAGCTAGAGAGAGAGAGAGAAAGAGAGAGAGAGAGAGAGAGAGAGAGAGAGAGAGAGAGAGAGAGAGAGAGAGAGAGAGAGAGAGTATAATGACCGTTCACCCACTGTGCTTGCTTGGCAGGCAGTGTATCCTGTCACTGCTGGCGGGTAGTGGAGTTGACTGGTGGGGTTTCCTGCCTACTGTGGAGGAGTAGTCCTGCTGAGAACACAACTACACACATACACATCTCTTTCTCTCTCACACACACAGACACACACATACACACACACATACACACACACACACACATACACACAAATTTTAGGGGTAGTCCTGCTGTGAATAGTCCTGAACACGTTCCAGTTCCATTGTCTGGAATTGAGGATATGTTTGTGTGTGTGTGTGTGTGTGTGTGTGTGTGTGTGTGTGTGTGTGTGTGTGTGCACCCACGACACAGGGCATGATGCAGGTCCCGTTCCTCCAGACCCACAGATCAGGGTGGAGTTTGCTCCGCTAGCACAGGAGCGTCCCAGCGGACAGATAAATACGAGGAAGACACGCTGCACTTCTCTTCGATTAAACTCAAAATAGAACGATTGTTCAATTTACAGTTGCTGTGGAAACAGTGTTCAAGATTGAACTCGGATTAAAGGTTAAAAACGAACGGATCGTGGACGGATCCAAATTTTTCTTTTGCACAAACGTATTTTAAATGACGCCGTTAACTTTGTTCGTAAGACAATTTTTTTTAAAAAATGCATCAACTTACCAACTGTGTTATTCTATTGAAGAAAATAAAAGAGAAAAAAGTACTTTTTACCATTTTTATAGTAATGTTTAAGGTTTGTGTAGCGTCTAGAAAAAATATATATACGTATTGTTTATTTAACACATTATAGCAGCTGTAAACAGTCGTCCCTCCTCAGGGTCACTTTTTACTTTCTCTCCAATCATAGATGAAGATTTAGAACATAAATCCACCTTCCGACCTTTCAGAGCTTCTAATTAAACAACACCATAAAAAACACTTCATCTTTTACATGAATGTTGTTGTTTTTTTCTTTTACCCAGCTCAACATGTCTGTCACAATAAAATGACGACTCTTGACCGCTGACCTTTATCTTCATTAGCTTGTATCATGTCTTCAATCTGTGCTCGTGTTTTAATGGATGCTCGGTGTGTCAGTGTGTCAGTGTCGATGCCGACATATGTGAAGAGGGTGACTCTGTAGTGGATGACCCCGGGGCAGGTCAATGCCTGATTGGCTTTTATGAATTACAGACAAAAACAGGGGCTTTAGGTCAGATGGAACATGTGCAAACATAAATCTACTCACTCACTCACACACTCACACACACACACACACACACACACACACACACACACACACACACACACACACACACACACACACATATATACAAAAACACACACATATAAAATTCCTCCACAACACTGTAACAGACTCATTGCAAGTTATCGCAAACGCTTGATTGCAGTTCGTGCAGCTAAGGGTGGCCTAACCAGTTATTAGGTTTAGGGGGCAAACACTTTTTCACACAGGGCCATGTAGGTTTGGATTTTGTTTTCCCTTAATAATAAAAACCTTCCTTTATAAACTGCATGTTGTGTTTACTTGTGTTATCTTTGACTAATATTCAAATTAGTTTGATGATCTGAAACATTAAAGTGTGACAAACGTGCAAAAAAAATAAAAAAACAGGAAGGGGCAAAGACTTTGTCGTGCACACACTCACTCACACACTCACACACTCACTCACACACTCACTCACACACTCACTCACTCACACACTCACTCACTCACTCACTCACTCACACACTCACTCACTCACTCACTCACTCACACACTCACACACTCACACACTCACTCACACACTCACACTCACACACTCAGTCACTCACTCACACACTCACACACACACACTCACTCACACACTCACTCACTCACACACTCACTCACTCACACACTCACTCACTCACTCACTCACTCACTCACTCACTCTCACTCACACACTCACTCACTCACTCACTCTCACTCACACACTCACTCACTCACTCACTCACTCTCACTCACACACTCACTCACTCACACTCACTCACTCACACACGATTACTTCTTTTCCATTTTTACACTCCTATAGGCAGACAGTTTGTACAGTTTTATCATCTCATGGTTTTAAAAGCATCGTAAATATTGAAGTTTTCAGAAGACATCATTTGCATTTCAGCTCTATAACATATTAACTCTTTGCTCATTTTCTATTAATCTCTTGTGACATTTGTCATGACAGCAAATCATCTACATTGTGCCAAGAGAAGAATGCAGAATGCAGGCCAGTTGCAACATCTGATGATCCCTGACCCTTTGGCCTATGGTGTGTGTGTGTGTGTGTGTGTGTGTGTGTGTGTGTGTGTTTGTGTGTGTATGTGTGTGTTTAAAACTAGGAGAAGTAGATTTTGCTATTTGAGTCAATTAGACATGCGATTTAATTAAATGTACAGGCTGAACTATAACAATTACATATAAATTGTCATATACAGTATCTCAGACACTCCGTGCTAATGTGACATCACCATACAGTCTGAAAAAAAAAACATGCCCTACATAATAATTTTAGTCGCTCTTTGCTTCAGCATCTACTTCCAACTTAGCCAATTTACTTTCTTTCCTTATTTTGTTTGTTAAAGCAAATATGTCGCTAGTATGTTAATGTTAATGCTTAATTTTAGCTAGCTAATAAAGTGAGCTTATGTATTAGAGTAAATAGCTGTAAATAAAGCTAGGTGCCTGTGTGGTGTTTCCTGCAGCTAACATTCCTACAGCATACAAACAAAAACAAATAGAACATTAGCATTCATGTTTCTCTGACAAAAACAAATAGAACATTAGCTAACATGTCAGAGAAACATGAATGCTAATGTTCTATTTGTTTTTGTTTGTATACTGTAGATACCAGGCTAGTTACAGCACTAGCTAGCTCAGCTGCTTTGCTAGTAGGGATGCAATTAATTTGTTTTTCGAACTTAGCACAAGTCTCTCTCTCTCTCTCTCTCTCTCTCTCTCTCTCTCTCTCTCTCTCTCTCTCTCTCTCTCTCTCTCTCTCTCTCTCTCTCTCTCCGTCTCGCTGGACAGAGAGACAGGACTACTCTAGACAGGAGGAAAGACGTGGAGTTACCAGGACTTCGAATTCTCCCTGCAGTGAGAGCAGAGGAAGAGGACAAAGTCACAGACTCAATTTTGTCTTTCAAGACTCCACAATCTGACCTTTTTAAGGACATGTCCAAGTAAGCTATGTACCAAATAACAGTAAAGGTGCTGCACAAAGGAGACAAAAAGTCTCAAGGTGGCCAGGGGTGTTGAACCCGGACGTATTTGTGCGAGACAGGTGGAGGACCCTGTATAAACCCCCTGTAGAGAAGCGTACTGCTGACCTGAAGTGGAGGAACATTCACGGGGTGATAGTTACAGACGGACATGTGGCACACCTCAATCCAGAAGTGAAGGGTGTAGTGTAGGTTCTGTGGGGTAAAGGAAGACCTACTGTAGAACACTTGTTTTTAAGATGACCAAGATTAAAAGGTCTTTTTAAGCTACTAAAGATCTTGTTTCAAATATCAGATGAAGAGTTCTCAGAGAAGGAGGCACGGTGGCTTAGTGGTTAGCACGTTTGCCTCACACCTCCAGGGTCGGGGTTCGATTCCCGCCTCCACCTTGTGTGTGTGTGTTTGCATGTTCTCCCCGTGCCTCGGGGGTTTCCTCTGGGTACTCTGGTTTCCTCCCCCGGTCCAAAGACATGCATGGTAGGTTGATTGGCATCTCTGGAAAATTGTCCGTAGTGTGTGATTGCGTGAGTGAATGAGAGTGTGTGTGTGTGCCCTGCGATGTGTTGGCACTCCATCCAGGGTGTATCCTGCCTTGATGCCCAATGACGCCTGAGCACAGGCTCCCCGTGACCCGAGGTAGTTCGGATAAGCGGTAGAAAATGAATGAATGAATGAGTTCTCAGAGAAGGAGAAAACTGGATTTCCGCTTCTCGAAAAGGAGAAAACTGGATTTATTAAACTATCTGATGGGCAAAGCTAAACTAGTGTATTAATGAGGTTTTATGTACAGTTCCAACTTGTTTTTAACCCCTGTGAGCTACTTATTTAATATTTTAGTGGTTGTTTAAGAATAATCTCACTTTATAATGTTTGCAAACTTTCTATTTTTAACTATTGCCTTTTTTATTTATTTACATTTTTTGATTTTATTTATTTTTGTATTCGTTTAATTACCTTTTATGTATACTTTATATACTTTATATATACTCATAGTATATATGTTTTCTCTTGCAGATAATGAATAAAAGTATTGTTAAATCTCTCTCTCTCTCTTTTCTCTCTCTCTCTCTCTCTCTCTCTCTCTCTCTTTATCCGAACATGTATATTTCTGATTATTATTAGTCATCGACTGTGTAGCATGTTCACTATACAACATCCTTGGGATTAATGATAGACTATAAGACTGAAAACATCATTATAATGCAATAGAAATTCTATAATTTATAGAACTGTTTTTTTAACCAATCAGAATCAAGGATTCAACAGTATCCTCACAACTCTGTGGTTGGGGGTTCAATTCCCACCTCCACCCTGTGTGCTGTAGAGGTTACATCTGGGATCTCTGGTTTCCAAAGAGATCCTTGCATGGTAGGCTGACGTGTGTGTGTGTGTGTGTGTGTGTGTGTGTGTGTGTGTGTGTGTCATTGGTTGACAGCCCATGTAGGATAAATGGTACAGAAAAATAAATAGATAGATAGATAGATAGATAGATAGATAGATAGATAGATAGATAGATAGATAGATAGATAGATAGATAGATAGGCAGATAGATAGATAGATAGATAGGAAGATGGATGGAATCCAATCTAAGGAACTAAATGTGTTTTGACGGCTTTAGTGGCAAACAAGACATTGTGCAGATCAAACCTTTCTCTCTCTTTCTCTGTCACACACACACACACAAACACACACACACACACACACACACACACACACACACACACACACACACACACACTTGAGATAGGTCAATTAGTTTGAGTATGAAAAGAGTTCCATTCTGCAGTTGGGATTCATTTAGCATGCTGCTGTGCACACACTTTACAGTTTATGCCTGACTGAGGCACCTGCAGTGAGAGATATTAGTCATGTGTATGCATTAACCAGCCGTTTCACTCTTTTCTTCTTTCTTTCCACTCTCCTTTTCCCTCTACTTTTCCCTTTCACACTACTTAAGTGAGTTCTTTGTGATCATTTTCTGAGGTTTTTAAATGTCATCCTTAAAGGTGGAGCAGAAGGGAAGTAAAGAATTGATTGTGGGATAAGCGATATGATGTGATTTCCAACCTATTGGTGATGGAGGAGAACATAAAGTTCAAGATTTTGTTGTCACACTGCAGAGGAGAAACGATGGGCTCTGTTGACACCCAAGTTCTGTAAATAGCACAAAAACAAATTATATACATTAAAAAAACACACAAAAAACAAACAACAACAACAAAAAAACCCTCTGTACTCACCTGTCAATCATGTTGCATGTCAGTTCCGAAAGCTCCTCCTCTTTCATGTGTCTATCTTAAGCCAGGTTGTGTTTAGGTTGTGGTTTGGTTAGCTTTAGGTTGTTTTTTTTAGGTGTGTGTGTGTTTTTTTTTTTAAACGTTTGTGTTAATATTATAAAATGATAATCGTGGAAACACAGGAAAAAAAATATCAAATTAGAACACATGAGAAAATTGTTAAAAAAGAAATAAATGAGTAAGTAAATAAATAAATCATAGTTGTAGTAGTAGTAATAATATTCATTCATTCATTTTCTACCTCGGGTCACGGGGAGCCTGTGCCTATCTCAGGCGTCATCGGGCATCAAGGCAGGATACACCCTGGACGGAGTGCCAACCCATCGCAGGGCACACACACACTCTCATTCACTCACGCAATCACACACTACGGACAATTTTCCAGAGATGCCAATCAACCTACCATGCATGTCTTTGGACCAGGGGAGGAAACCAGAGTACCCGGAGGAAACCCCCGAGGCACGGGGAGAACATGCAAACTCCACACACACAAGGTGGGGCGGGAATCGAACCCCCAACCCTGGAGGTGTGAGGCGAACGTGCTAACCACTAAGCCACCGTGCCCCCCGTAGTAATAATAATAATAATAATAATAATAATAATAATAATAATAATAACAATAATATGGTGCAAAATCATTAGAGTAATAAACTGGTTCTTTAACTAACTGTTTCCTTTCTTTTTAGGATTCTTTTTAAATACTTTATAGAAATTCTTAGATTACCAATTTTATATAAAACTTGCAAATGCAGTTAATCTAATCCACAGTTCTGTCTTCCCCATATATTTATTTTCACAGTTCAAACAGTCATTTTAATGGGGTTTATAAACTTGTGCAGTTGCAGAATCCTGCTGTAGACCTCCTAGTGATAGAGAAACAGATAAAGAAAGCTTTTTTTGCAGATTAATATGAAAGAACACACATACAGAGATTTTCTCCCAGTGGCTGAACCTACACAATCTTATCATTTGTAACTTTCTGTCTGGGTCTGAACACTGTCAAAGACATCAGGCTATCGCTACTCGGCACAAGCCTTCACTTCCCAGTAAACAAACTCGAACAGGAAAGAAAGCCCCAGTGGTCATATAGTACGGCAATGTGGATCGGGAAAGTTTCTCATGTTTCTGAGCTGAAGAAAGCTGGTGGAGCTTAAGGAATTAGCTATGAGCTCATCTAAACCTGTTCAGATGAATTCTAGATGAAATAAATAAGTTGGACAAGGAACGATCCACCATGCTTAGTGGTGTCATGTTGATGATTTATGTTGTATAAGGATTTATCCACTGGACACTCACCAAACAGGTACAAGAACGCTGACATTTTCATCCAAAGGTCAACGTCTCTCTCTCTCTCTCTCTCTCTTTCTCTCTTTCTTTCTCTCTTACTCATATTTATATATTCACTCTGATAGAGACTGAAGCAAAGAATAATCCCCTAATTCTTAACTCATACATCTGACTATTTTCTAAAACCATAATTTTTACCAAAAAAATGCTGGTATTGGAAAATATAATAATAAAGAATTAAAGAAATATAGAAATATTCAATATAATATAATATATTATATTATAACATGGGCCAGTAGTGGCTCAAGCAGTTAAGGTTCTGGGTTGTTGCTCAGAGGATCTGGGTTCAAGCCCCAGCACTGCCAATCTGCCACTGTTGGGCCCTTGAGCAAGGCCCTTAACCCTCTCTGCTCCAGGGACTCTGTATCATTGTCACATATACATTTTGTCCTATAATGTATATGTGAGGGGGGCACAGTGGCTTAGTGGTTAGCACGTTCGCCTCACACCTCCAGGGTCGGGGTTCGATTCCTGTCTCCACCTTGTGTGTGTGGAGTTTGCATGTTCTCCCCGTGCCTCAGGGGTTTCCTCCGGGTACTCCGGTTTCCTCCCCCGGTCCAAAGACATGCATGGTAGGTTGATTGGCATCTCTGGAAAATTGTCCGTAGTGTGTGATTGCGTGAGTGAATGAGAGTGTGTGTGTGCCCTGTGATGGGTTGGCACTCCGTCCAGGGTGTATCCTGCCTTGATGCCCGATGACACCTGAGATAGGCACAGGCTCCCCGTGACCCGAGGTAGTTCGGATAAGCGGTAGAAGATGAATGAATGAATGTATATGAGACAAAATAAAGTCTTCTTCTTCTAAGCATTTAAATGTACACAATTTTCCTATATACAGGAAATCCAAATTAAATAAATTATTATTAAACACCTGACCTATTTGACCAATCAGAAGCAAGCATTCAGCAGTGCTGTGACATAAGCACACGTTAAATGTCCGTAGATAAGAATTAATATGCATGGTGCGGATTTTGAACACACTGTGCTGTTCTAATCAGACTGAAAATTAAATGTTTCACCGTCAGTGGATCTCAAAAGAGACAAATTCGATCCACCCAGCAGTAGGGAGGAATAAAATGAAATGAAGTAGAAAAGCAAAGTGCAGATTGAACGGAAAGGCAGAAGCGTTCCTTCTGTTTAAGTCGACTTTAAAGCTGTGCTCAATTAGCTGCACAAATGAGGAGCTGGAAAATTTCTTCTGAAAACGGATTAGTATAATTTGGTAATCATTTAAATACCAATAAGGGCCCACAGTGTATCTGCTGAGCATAAAATAATTTTAAGAGTATAAATTAAGTAGGTTATTATTGCCTTTTCAATCTCTAGTGGGTTTTTTCTTTCACATTCTTCTCTCCTTTGCTCCTTCGTCTCTCTCTCTCTCTCTCTCTCTCTCTCTCTCTCTGCTATCTGTAGTCATTTCTTTAGAGGATATGAGGATTTAAGATTTAAACAGAACAGACTGCTGTAAAGAGGGAGAAGAACATGAAAGTGTTCTGTTTAACAGTGAGAATTTCGCTCCACATCCTTCCCATCTGTCTGCTCAGAGACGTACAGATCAACACTGCATGCTTCACAGAAATTAAGACAAGAGAGGATTTCTTGCGTATTCAGAAGATTAAGGTAATCTTTCCCAGTACGTTTGTCTTCTTATGAAACACCTTCACAGATTCCTAATAATAGCCATGAAATGAAATGCTGAGGAAAATGAGTTTTAAATGTCAAGGTGAGGATGTGCACAACATTCACATGTTGCTGTATTCAGAGTTGACTTACACACTCTTAGTGAGGATTTAAAACAGAAACCGAATGCGTCTCCTTCTGTTCAGAGCTCAGACCTAACTGCGGACAAGCTACGTGCTATTGAGAGGTTACATACTGTAGAAGCTGCCGGGTGGAGTTTGGTTAAAAAAAAATTGACACCAGAGAGTTGCAGCAATTCTGAAGCTTGATTTAATTGACAAACCTTTCCTACGTAAATTATGACGTAACATTTGAACTAAAGTTCTGACTCAAAAAAGTCCCTTGTACTATGATGTAAAGTTTGAGTCTCTGATTGTGATAACAAGGAACATTTACTACATACAATAAACAGCAACTGTTGAACTGAAGTTTCAGCCGTTAAGAAACTTTTTCTGTGTATTTTTGATGCGAAATTTGAATATAAATTTGACTTTTATTATGAAGAACTTTTCCTAAATATTTAAACTGAAACATTAAAATATAACATCTGATAAGATCTGAGTTTAAGTTCTGACTCTTTCATATGTATTTGAACATTTTATAGCAACTTTTAAATTAAGTTCTAGCTTTTAGTACAAGAAACATATTAAATTATATTGTAACGTAAACATTTAAGTTATGATTCTTAGCACAAAGAACTATTTCTACGTAAATTTTGAGTTGCAACTCTTTGTGCAAGGTATATTTTCATATATAAAAAACGTATCATGTAACATTTGACCTTAAAGGTGGGGTCTCCGTTGTTCGAAAGCCAATGTTGACATTTGAAATCACCAAAACAAACACGCCCCTAACCCGAATGGGTCCCACCCCTGTATTGATAGCTCCGCCCACACATACATACGTAACCCAGGCAACTAATGGAAAGAAATGCGTCTTTATCATAGCTGAAGGGAAGAACAATACGATTGCAGATAAACAAACAAACAAAAACGACACACAAGCATAATCATGCAAAGGGCGGCATATATTAGTTCTGTGTAACAAAGCAAAACCAACGTTACTCACCTATAGAGAAGGAAAAAAGCGCCTCGGCGTCTTAAGTAAAGTTGGAAAGGCAGCTACAACAGCGTTTAGCTCAGGAGTTATTGACTCAGGAAACTCCAATCTGTGAATATGTGCCAACTTCCTGCTCCTTCAGTTCTCTCCAGCGCTGGAAAGCTGATCCTATATTAACACGTCCTACTTCTTACCTTATCGTAAGCCTTTCTTCGCTTTCTTTCTTTGTTTTTATCCTCCATGTCAATGTTAAAACCGCTTTCTGCTAATGTCACACATGCGCACTGAACACTCTCTCTGCCCAAATTGACAAGACACGCCCCTTTCTGCTCATTGGCTACACGTTAGTTTTGTTTTTGTTTAGTTTGTTGTCACGACTCAGTTTTTTCACATTTCTCAAACAACGGAGACCTCACCTTTAAGTTATGACTCTTAGTACGAGAAACTTTTCCCACATGAATTTTTATCTAATGTTTGCATTTAAGTTCCATCTCTGAATGGGAGGAACCTTATATATTAAACTTTAGAGGTAACTTTTTACCTTTTTAAGTTCAAAACATTCATAATTATAGGAATTTTGGCACTTAAAAAGTAACGTCAGAATTTACAAGCGGGTTTTGTCGTGACATTGAGCATGAAGACTTTTCCCTATGTAAATTTTCATGTTAGTTATTAAAACTTAAGTTCCGACTCTGAGCACAAGGACTTCTTCCTATGTAAATTTTCATGTTAGTTATTAAAACTTAAGTTCCGACTCTGAGCACAAGGACTTCCTATGTAAATTTTTTATGCTACTTTTCCTATGTAAATGTATCCATAACTTTAAATGTATGTTTCAACGCTCTGCAGGAAGAAACTGTTGTTACATCAATTTTTCAATAACTTTGAACTTCAATTCTAACAATTAAAATTAAAACATTAAAACCGATCAAAGTTTCCTACAAATTCTGCTCTAATGTATAATTCCACCAGTTCTGCACTTACTCCATTATATCAGAACTTAGCGCTAGAAATTTTGTTATTTATTGCACTTTACTGTTAATGTTTTGAAATGGAGATGAATTCCTAGTTTGGAATGTTGTTTGGGGGACTGAGGAGGTGGCAGACGACTGTGTCTGTCCTTTGTCTTGAAAATACTGTCCTACACAAGTGTATGGTGTAGGATGTCGGGTAGAAGAGAGGGGAAAAAAACCCTTTAGATATTTCGGTGACGCAAGTGTAGTGGCACGGCACAGAAACGGAGGTGTGTGTGACAGCTGCACAGGGCTCCAGTGGTGTGTAATGTGTTCTCACAGCCCATGCTAAGGCCTCTGGCCTGCTGTCACAAAGACTTTCATGGATCATATCTTACCTGCTCAATCCGAGGTCTAAAACACACCTCCCTTTCTCTCCTTCTCTGTCTTTCTCTCTGGTATATGCTTCTCAGCCTTGTCTCTGAAGCAAGAGTTTGTGCGTACACACATATTTGTGTGTGTGTGTGTGGGAGTGTGTGTTGTTTGTTTGGACAGATGCGAAGGCAGGCCTGTCTCTGGCCTTACTTGTCAATGATCAAAGCAAGTGTTGAAGTGGAACAGATTCATAGGCCATGTCTTATCAACCCACACCCTGGCCCTCATTCATCAGCCCAGGTCCAGCTCCTGCTCCGGCTCCGTCCCCATCCCATTAATCACACACACACACACACTCCACTCTCCCCCTGCCCAGGTGCAGGACTCTAGGGAGAGGGCATGTGCACACCCCCTCGGGCAAGGGTGGAGCGGATGACATGAAGCTACAGATAAAGAGGGAAAGGCAACAGGAAGTTTGGACTATAAAAGTCTCATTCAGGAAGCACTGCTGACAGCTGGCCATAATGATCATCATTATTATACAGCATTACAAGCTGATAGGTACAAAAAACATGTAGGGTATATGACAGGGCATGCTGTTAGAGGAAAACAATCAGTGATGGAATGGAGTAAGACTCTTACTTCCACAAAGTTTGTCATCTTTCTATAACCTGATGTATTCGTTCTCTACAGAAATTGACCAATTATTTTGTATAAGATTTTTTTATCATGTAGTTACATTTAGATATTTTTATGTATTTATTATTATTTAAGATTTTCTTTTTTTCTTTTCTTTTCTTTTTTTTTTTTTTTTTTTTTAGAGTTGCTGTGCTTGTTAGACATGGAAGAAGAAAATAAAAGCACAAAATAAATTTGTAAGCACTTATATTGGGAAGAAAAATAAAAAAAATATAAACAAATTTAAAAAAATGAATAAAAATTTTAAGCTTACTCAATATGTCTAAAAATAATTCAATAGTCACATATCTTTTAAATAATAATCTCATAATAATTACATTTATTTATTATTAATTTATTATTTTTCCTATTTAAAATATCTCCATTTGTTATTCTTTTTAAAATTTTTTCCCATATAGTTAAGCTTACAATATCACTAAATTAATGTATTGGTAATTTTATTTATTTCTATTTTCTACATTTCATCAAGGATATCATCTAAATACCGTTTCTTTCTTACAGTGTTTCTAATAATGACTGAAGAAGCTCAGATCACATGACTTTTATTGAACAAGACATTTAGATGGAAAGCTAAGAGAAGAAAGCTCATGTAGCACTGTTCTCTGTCCTTGACTCACAATGTCAGACACACATGAGTTTCCAATTACGTGATTCAAGTGTGTTAAGGTACAAAACTTTAGCTGTAATAGTTTATGTGAGACAAGGCGCTTAACCCTTCGACACTCTGAGAACACTTAAGTCTTCGCTTTCTCCTTTCATCCGTATGCTCACACGCACTGTATTAGAGATCGATACCGATGGATGTTTCTGGGGAACAGACAGAAGGACCAGGAGAATTTAAACATCAAGGAGGTTACACTTTTTAGTTTGTGTGTAAGTGTGTGTAATGAGATGGGATTTGTAAGAAGGGCAATTTAGAGCCTTTATATAGATTATAGGAAAAATATCTTTCGTATTCCTTTTGATGGGAATGAATTAAGTTTTAGTTTAATAATTAAATAACCCCGGTTGTGTATGACGGATACTCCGTGTAAATAAATGTAATCGTCGATTCGGTTGGTGAGGAAGGAGTCTCCAATGTCAGAGATAACGTGATACATTTTCACCACATGGAGGACTTTGTGCTTTCCGGCTTCTCAGTAATGTGACATTCTTTTCTTGTTGTTGTTGTTTCATTAAGTTTAATAGAGAAAAAAAAAAACTGTTGCTTGAACTTGTAGATTGTTTCACAGACTTATGAACTATAAGTGAACTATAAAGAGATCAAAAGTATGACACGATTCAATAATACATTAAATCTATAGAAACTGTGGTCACATTTTTCACAAGTCACATTTTCTTAAAAAAAAATTAAAAACAACAACAACAACAACATCAATAATAATAATAATAATAATAATAATAATAATAATAATAATAATAATAATAATAATAATAAATTTTACTTATTTGGGGGGAAAATGTAATAAATAACCAAAAAAAAAATAAATAATGCTTAGTAAATGTGTCTACAATAAGCTTAATATTCATATATCTTTTAAACTATAATCTCATTCATTCATTCATTTTCTACCACTTATCCGAACTACCTCGGGTCACGGGGAGCCTGTGCCTATCTCAGGCATCATTGGGCATCAAGGCAGGATACACCCTGGACGGAGTGCCAACCCATCACAGGGCACACACACACTTTCATTCACTCACACAATCACACACTACGGACAATTTTCCAGAGATGCCAATCAACCTACCATGCATGTCTTTGGACCGGGGAGGAAACCGGAGTACCCGGAGGAAACCCCCAAGGCACGGGGAGAACATGAAAACTCCACACACACAAGGCGGAGGCGGGAATCGAACCCCCAACCCTGGAGGTGTGAGGCGAACGTGCTAACCACTAAGCCACCGTGCTCCCACTATAATCTCATAATTATTCAAAAATACCTTTTTTTCTTAGAACACATCCTTTATTCAAAATATCTCCACTTGCTATTTGTTATGCATTATATTATTTATTATCACAATATCACTAATTTCATGTATTGGTCATTTTATATATTCATATTTTCTACATTTTATGAAGGATCTTATCTCAATACCATTTCTCTCTAACAGCGATTGTAATAATGACGGAAGACGCTCAGATCTCATTCTTATTATAGTTCAAGCTCAAGAATCTTATTATAGTTTAACAGAGAAAAAAAATTATAGCTTGAATTACGACTGACTATTGAAGGACATGGTTCGATAATACATGAAATATAAATTTTCTGTAAAATTTTCTTTAAAAGTACAAAAAGTGAGGAGTTAAAGGATGAAAGGAAGCATTAAAATAAAGGGTTAAAAAAGTACAGTGCAAAGAAAGAAAGAAAGAAAGAAAGAAAGAAAGAAAGAAAGAAAGTCATTGTAGTGGTTGAGTTAATAGCTTCTCTCTCTCTCTCTCTCTCTCTCTCTCTCTCTCTAAGAGGACTATTGCTCTAAAACTGACAGCTCCTGGCGTTTCCACCCTCTGTTCAGCCTCATTCGTGAAGTGTGTTTACGGCCTCACTGTGCTTCCTCATTATAGACAGCGGGTCACTGCTCCAGTACACACTGCTCTCAGGTGTGGGAAAATCGATGGCAAGAATATGTAGAAATATAATCATGCTTCAGTGGCCAGGTCAGAAACCTCATTCTAGTCTGACGCCACAAGGGCTAATTCGTCACCGGAGAAATGTTTGTCAACCATCCATTTGACTCCTGGTGAGTGTGTGTGTGTGTGTGTGTGTGT
>NC_083482.1:13267904-13275404 GCF_030014155.1 Tachysurus vachellii | reverse complement strand
ATATGTCTAATTGGTAAAATTTGTAAAAAAAAAAAAATATATATATTATCAAGTGCAAAAAAAGAAGAAACCCTTTATGTAAAATGTCTTCATGGCACTACATTGTTTTGAACATGTAGACATTTCAGAGGATGTCATTCTGTCAGCAGATACGACATCCATACACGCCTCCAAAGGTGCCAGCTCCCCAAGTCACTTTAGCTACTTTCCATGTGTCATGACTGTTCAGACCCTTGTATCACCTGTTAGTCAACTTGTTCTTTTAAAAAGAAATTATTAAATAAATAAATAAATAAATAAATAAATAAGGGGGCACGGTGGCTTAGTGGTTAGCACGTTCGCCTCACACCTCCAGGGTCGGGGTTCGATTCCCGCCTCCACCTTGTGTGTGTGGAGTTTGCATGTTCTCCCCGTGCCTCGGGGGTTTCCTCCGGGTACTCCGGTTTCCTCCCCTGGTCCAAAGACATGCATGGTAGGTTGATTGGCATCTCTGGAAAACTGTCCTTAGTGTGTGATTGAGTGTGTGTGTGTGTGCCCTGTGATGGGTTGGCATTCCGTCCAGGGTGTATCCTGCCTTGATGCCCGATGATGCCTGAGATAGGCACAGGCTCCCCGTGACCCGAGGTAGTTCAGATAAGCGGTAGAAAATGAATGAATGAATGAATGAATAAATAAATAAACAAATAAATAAATAAATAACACAGAAACAAACAAATAAATAAATAAATAAAAGGTAGTTTTTATTGTTGAGGGAGAAAATGAGGGATAAGCTCAACATTTAGGACTTAAATGTATTTATTTATGAACTATTTTATGAATAAATTTTCTTTTTTTTATTTTTATTAGTATTAATATTATTGTTTTGTGATTCTTTCTTTGCAAAGCAACTCTGTCATAGATTTTTTTTTAGATACTACATTATTATTTAAAGAGAAAAAAGGAAAGAAAGAAAGAAAGAAAGAAAGAAAGAAAGAAAGAAAGAAAGAGAAAAAAAAGGACAGAAACCAACAGACAGAAATACAGAGAGATGGAGTTAATGGGGGTATGACTTTTTTTTTAGAATTTTTATAATCAGTAAAAAAAGATGATGTCACATTTTTGAAACTTGAAAAATTTACTATAATCCGCTTCTTTTGAGGTAAAGCACTTGGATGAAATTTCCAAAGTGGACAAACATGGCTTAAATAAGCTTGCTGTGCACTGGCATGGCACCAAGAGCAGACTGAAAGAACATTTAACTGTATGTTGTTTGGGTTTACCATCACTGACTCTCAAGGGCCCTAGAACCTGCCAGGAGCACAAACTCTCTCTCTCTCTTTCTCTCTCTCGCTCTCTCTCTCTCTCTGCAGTATCATGTTTATAGAAAGCAGCTTTTTTTTCTCTGCGGGACAGACAGCTGGCAAATGGCTGATAGCAGCTGAATTTAAAGACAGGTCCAAAGACACAGCCAGCGTGGCTCCGGCTTCTCTCATGCTATTGACGAGCTTCTCAATCAGCAGGAACACAGCGGATCTACACAAACAAATGCCATGCTAAAGCAGTGTAGGATTTCTCTTCTCCATGTTTAAATAAAAGACCTTTTACATTCAAAGCACATAATACTACATCTCAGCGTCTGAACGGTGAACCCATAGGGCCTGAAGCTGACGTCTGAGATTACAAATTTACAAAAAATATAAATAAATAAGAAATAAAAAAAGACGTGAACCTTTGTGAGTAGAGTAAAGCTTAGAATGAACATGAATAGTGAACAGTATCAGTCCTCATGTCAACTCATCACATTATAAACAGTACATTTGTCAATATGGTTACTAAAGATGCACTAGCCCAGAAAAAACACTGTTTAAAAAAACAAATGCTAAAATCCACAATTTCTTTATTTTAGTTCGAGTGTATCTACTTTTCTTAGTAAATCTACTACTAAAAGTAGTAGTGGAAGTTTACACTCTTGAATTATCTTAAAGTGTAAAAGTAAAAATGAAAATCATGTCAGCTTCAAATTGCACACTGATTTTAATTACTAAAGGGAAATTTAATCAAGGAAGCCAAAGAACGCCACGGCTACATGTCAACAAGTGTTTGTCTTGACCTCTTAAATGATAATCACTCTGGCACTAAACAAGGGGCGAATACAAATATCTGGAGGAACAGATAGGTGTGTGTGTGTATGGGCTTGTATAGGAGGTGTGGCTTTGTGTATATAGGCCTGTAAAGAGGTGTGGCTTTGTGTATATGAGCTTGTAAAGGAGGTGTTGCTTTGTGTATATAGGCATGTAAAGAGGTGTGGCTTTGTGTACATTGGAATGGATAGGAAGTGTGGCTTTGTGCATATGGGTTTTGTATAGGAGGTGTGGCTTTGTGTATTTGGGCATATATAGGAGGTGTGGCTTTGTGTATTTGGGCATATATAGGAGGTGTGGCTTTGTGTACATTGGAATGGATAGGAAGTGTGGCTTTGTGCATATGGGTTTTGTAAAGGAGGTGTGGCTTTGTGTATATAGGCATGTATAGGAGGTGTGGCTTTGTGTATATAGGCATGTATAGGAGGTGTGGCTTTGTGTATATTGTCATAGATAGGAGGTGTGGCTTTGTATATATTGGCATGTGTAGTAGGTGTGGCTTTGTCTATATGGACTTGTATAGAAGGTGTGGCTTTGTGCACATTGGAATGGATAGTAGGTGTGGCTTTGTGTATATCGGCTTGTATAGAAGGTGTGGCTTTGTGTACATTGGAATGTATAGGAGGTGTGGCTTTGTGTATACGGGCATGGATAGGAGGTGTGGCTTTGTGTATATAGGCTTGTATAAGAAGTCTGGTTTTGTGTATATTGGCTTGTATAGGAAGTGTGGCTTTGTGTATATCAGCTTGTATAGGAGGTGTGGCTTTGTGTATATGAGCTTGTATAGGAGGTGTGGCTTTGTGTATATGAGCTTGTATAGGAGGTGTGGCTTTGTGTATATGAGCTTGTATAGGAGGTGTGGCTTTGTGTATATGAGCTTGTATAGGAGGTGTGGCTTTGTGTATATGAGCTTGTATAGGAGGTGTGGCTTTGTGTATATGAGCTTGTATAGGAGGTGTGGCTTTGTGTATATAGGCATGTTTAGGAGGTGTGGCTTTGTGTATATTGTCATGGATAGTAGGTGTGGTTTTGTGTATATTGTCATAGATAGTAGGTGTGGCTTTGTGTATATGGACTTGTATAGGAGGTGTGGCTTTGTGTATATTGTCATGATAGTAGGTGTGGCTTTGTGTATATTGTCATGGATAGTAGGTGTGGATTTGTGTACATTGTTACGAATGTAAAGTGTGGCCTTGTATACATTGGCATGTACAGAAGGTGTCGCTTTGTGTACATGGGCATGAATAGGAGGCAGGGCCAATTAATTCCCCAACAACGTTTATAATTTACACTCTTTGTGTGTGAGACAGGTCACCATAGAATTCATGTCTCTCTGGCCTGGCTGGTCTCCTAGACAGCTTTGACATGTTGTGAACTAATTACATGACAAATAATTAAGCATGTTCACATTGCTGACACATGCAACCTTACACACACACACACACACACACACACACACACTCACACACACCTGTCTATGAGTCTGTGATGTATGACCTCTTGGTGATCTAACTGATGAAAGTGACCGCCTACTCACACAGCATGCTCATAAATGTGCATGCACAAGGGAATACATACTTACTCATACACACATGATTAATGAATGAACATAAACACAAATATATCACTAATATCGGCGTATGGGTTACGTGTTTCATTTACTTCTTTCTTTCTTTCATTCTTTGAAATGTCATTTATAAACACACACACACACAAACACACACACACACACACACACACACACACACACACAGCATGTGACTTAAGAAAGAGTAGGAATGCTATTGTGAGAGTGAAAGAGACAGAGATTCCTGCTCTTGTCTGCTCTGAGGCAGGTCAAACTGCAGAGGCCTGAGAGCAGCTCTAAAGGATGGGAAAATTAATGACTACAATGGAGTCTTTGCATTTTTCTTAGCACTGGGAGGGGAAAAAAGGTAGCCAGGACAAGGCGTGTGACAAGCTCTATTATTAGGTTATGGTGTGAGAGAGGAGGCTGCATACTGTGTTAGGATGAGAGGAGGTGGTGATGGGGTGTAAGGGTGTTAGTGAAGGAAAGAGGAGAGGAGAGGAGGGGGGTTTAGAAGTGTCAAGAGGGCCAGAGAGATGGAGGATGATGAGAACAGGTCCATCCCTCCTTCCTATTGTAGCCATGTCGCGTGGGGCTACCAGGCCGTCAACATAAAGACAAATTATCGCACTGGGAATTTCACGGACAGGGAAGACCTGTCACCCAGTGGAGCCTTCTCTCTCCCTCTATCTGGGATTCTTCACTGCTTTTATGGGCAATTATAGACTAGGAGAAAGACTGAGAATGTACTCAAAAGGAGGGCATGGTTTCCATTATAGACTCGACAGGTAGGACAGGTGACCGACTCACACACTTTACACATAATATACCAAACCAGATCTAAGCTGTAACCAATTAAAAGAGTTACTGAAGCATCCTGAAGTCATTATGAAATGATTAGGAATATGAAAGAAACTCATTAGAAATTACAAACACTTCATATAAGGAGTGGCAGAGACGTTTTAAGGTCAGTGTTGCTCAGAGAGTGTAACGTATGTGTTTAAACATGTCTAAAACTTACTTATTGAGTAGCTATGAAAGTTCATAACAAGTATTTCATTTATTTAATTGTCTTTAGTAAGTGCTTTATTATGGTGTGGAAAACGAGCCTATTTCAGAAGCAATAAAAATAAGTCCGGATTAGATATTGGGTGTGTGTACGTGTGTATGTATTTACTTATGCCTTTCCTAACCAAGGAAATATATAAAGGAATACTTAAAGGGTAGAACTTGATTAGTGCAAAAATATAGTTTATTGTCATCATTTTTGGTGACATACAAAAAAAAAATTAAAGAAAATAAAAATAAATACATAAATAAACAAATAAACAAATAAACAAACAAATAAATAAATAATATTAATAATAATAATAATAATAATAATAATAATAATAATAATAATAATAATAATAATAATAAATTACTGAACAAATCAGTGAACGCAAAAAAATATTTTAGCTGAATTCAAAGAAGCAATAAACAAACAAACAAACAAACAAACAAATAAATAAATAAACAAACAAACAAATAAATAAATAAATAAATGCTATTATTATTATTATTATTATTATTATTATTATTATTATTATTATTATTATCATTGTCGGTGTTGTTGTTGTTGTTGTTGTTGTTGTTGTTGTTACATTTGTTCAGTTTCAACCACTTTTTGTTTGTCTTGTAACCATCATCATTTCATTATAGCATCTAGCTGCTGTAAATTAACATCTCCTAATGGACATGATAATGGCGCTCGAGTTTATGCCCTTGATTGTCGGAGCTCCACTTTCACCATATGGAATTAATCTCTACAACTAAATAATAGTGTCATAACTCTTGAGGATACAAAGGCTTTTGATCATGTTCAATATTTTACAACACGATGTTCTACAACGGCTCATTCTGCTTTGGCTTATATGCATGCATCCAAACAGCACTCAAGATAAAGGAAACAATACGGGGTTGAGTGCTCCTAGAAACAGAGCGAGGCCATTGTGGTCAAAGGTATCATTTCAATTGCACCATTATGGCAGGGCCTTTTTAAACAGACCCTAAAGTGCACAAAGGGTTCAGGCCCTCGAATGGAGAATGGAAATGGGGTGGGACGGGGGGTGGTTTTGTGTCTGTATGTGTGTGTGTGTGTGTGTATGCGCTATTTCTGTAGATCCAAATCCCGCCTTCTTTCCCTTACTTTCTCTGTCTCTTTCTGTCTAAAGCAGGGGCATGAACTTGGACACTTGGATGGATGCAGTTCTCTCCACCCTGCTGAATGCCACATTTGGAACACAGTATCACAATTGGCAGAATAATCTCATCCCCTCCTGCCCCGTTGACCCCCCCAAATGCTTCACGCTGAGGCCCAATCCAATTCAGTGATACCCACACAAACCAAGACGACTGGATCAGACTGTGCCAAAGCATGAGAGAAAAAGACAGACGGAGAGTGAGGACAAGTGCCCTAACTTTTCTCATGTCACATGCTCATCAAGGTCGGTAGTGTGGGGGAGGCCTGGAGCGAAAAGGTTTTGGAAAAAAAAGAAGGGAGGGAGGCACTTTAAAGACACTGCTTTGAACTAAATTCATGGGCAATTTGCATAAGCAGATTTGAGAGCACTGAAAGGCTGAAGCTCTGTCTCTCTCTCTCTCCGGTCATTAATATGCCAGCTAATTCAGCCCAATGTAAGCCCATTGAGAGCGCACTAAGGGCCAGTTATCCCATCGCCATTGTTTAGCGTCTCAACCAGCCCCGGCCGTTGTTACAAATTACATACTTAATTGATTTAAAATCTGCCACAAACCACACAACCAGAGGGACGCCACTTCATTGGCTGAACGAGGAACCAGAAACCGGGCTCGCCGTCCCATTGGCTGCACACATGTTCCCTGGATTAAAACAACATGGCGTGCACATGGATAAGTTGTGTAATCGTGAAAGATGCATAACCTTGGCCATGTCAGGATCAACTGTGAGCACTGAACTAGAATCAAAGCATATGTTGCCCAACTGTTTCCACACAAAAGTTCAATATTCAGTGAATAGTAGAGATCTTCGCCACGGAATTCAGACAGCGAATATCATTAAAGGTCTGCGTTTAGATTCCGAAACGTGAATCGGAACATGAGCACGGAGACGTGGAGCGGAGTAGAGCGGTTCTCCGCAGTAAGACGTAATCCTTGGGAAAAGCTGGACAATATTAGCTTTGCTATTCACTTTACAGGCACTTTGAAAAGCCTTGTTCACTGTGAAACTGACCTCTGATCTCTCGCTCTCTCATACGAGCTAAGAATACTTTTTCCATCCATCTATACGTCCTACACCTAATATATCTCGGGAAAGAAACATATTAGCGTGAATAAGGGTTGATTAGCATTAGAATGACATTTAATACTCATTATTTATCAGAGCGCTCAAAGATAAAACTTAAGTACCTAAATAATGCAACAAACTGCTATCCTTATAACCTCATAGTTAGAAATCAAAGTAAAGAAGATTTTTTTC
The DNA here is from genome assembly GCF_030014155.1 of Tachysurus vachellii. Taxonomy (NCBI): domain Eukaryota; kingdom Metazoa; phylum Chordata; class Actinopteri; order Siluriformes; family Bagridae; genus Tachysurus; species Tachysurus vachellii. The sequence goes on along the minus strand of NC_083482.1, from coordinate 13,268,221 downwards.
CTCACTTTACCATCATTTTCTTTTTATAAACTAACTGAATAATAATTTATTAAATAAATACAGCATAAGTAAAAAAAATGGAAATCATACAATAAGGTTTGTTTTCCTTGCTGCCTTACCAACAACATTCAAAACTCTTCATTTTTAGGTGTGTATTTTTACATGCAGAATGAGTTCTTTAAATCGTTTAACCTCGTTTATTTGATTATATTCCTACATTGAATGAAAGCAAAAAATAATTTTACATCATTTCAATATTTCGACTTTCGTAGATTCCGTATTCATCGCTTAACTTTCGCTTTTCCAGCTTAGAGCTT
>NC_083482.1:13235404-13265404 GCF_030014155.1 Tachysurus vachellii | reverse complement strand
CACACACACACACACACACACACACACACACACACACACACACACACACACACACACACACACACTTTGACAGAAGAGACACAATTCTCAAATTATAATTATTTTGCATACATATGCTTCAAGTGCAAAAGTTAGCGCACCCGTCCTCAGAAATGAGACCTTCGTTATCAACAAAACTCATTGAGTGTTAAGTCATTAACAGAGAAGCGAATTAAAAAAGGACACGTTGCATTTCTGAAGGTAATATGAATATAAATGTTTATTCTACTTGCCTCAAGTTACTTTTTCAAGTTTCCCACTGTTTTGGACATTGGCAAATGATTTTTATTTATTTTTTATTATCACCGCAGGCCGTGTCTTTGTGTTTATGTTTATTCAGTTTCTTTCTTATAGTTTTACCGCTGATGACGATCCACTTTCAGTTTATTCTTTGCCTATCTTTCTCAATCTCTGTAAAAGATCACTATTCTTTGTATCTGTACAGGGAAGAGATTATTTTCTTGACCCTTAACTTTTTTAAGATTGTTTAAGGGCTTGAGACTATTTAAATGTTTCAGGCTTTAAATACATTTCAAACCTTTAAAACGATGGCAGCTTTAAGCCACTGGATAAACTACAAAGCAATAATGCACAAAGTACGTATATAGAAATATCTATAAAATAAAATATAGTATAACGAGTATAACTGCAGGATGAAAAAGCAAGGGGGTAAAAACTTTTGCAAATGAACAATATTTTGTCTATGCATCTGCTTTTTTTTGGCGATGTTTGTGGATTTGGATTAAAAAAAAAGATGTATTTACCAATTAATCATTGTTCTTGAGAGGAAAAAAAGTCGTCCACTTTCCAAAATAACACCAAGTTGTCTTGCTATGTTTACAGGGAACGAACCTTTCACAAAGTGAAACTGAACTCCAGAACCGGCCCTGCCTCTCTTCCACGGCCCGCAGAACGGGGAGGCCTTTGTAAAGACTTAATAGAATCTTTAAGCGCTCCAACAATCCACTCCCCTGGAGCTGCATTAAGCAGTTATTGTAGAGGGACAATGACCTAAATAGCTCAACATCAACTTCATTAGCCATGCGGCCAGGACTGAGAGTGTTTCACGGTGCAGCCTATTGTCAGAGCTCACCCCAGGTGAGCATTAAATTGCAAATGATACCCTGAAAGGCGAAGAGAGAGAGAGAGAGAGAGAGAGAGAGAGAGAGAGAGAGAGAGAGAGAGGAGGAGGAGGGTGAGCAAGCAAGAGTGAAAAAGAATGAAAAGGCAGTGGAAGAGCTGCTCTGACCGTAAAAAATCCAATACATCACAGCTTTGGGGGAGCGAATTCCTCTCGTCTCCTAAGTGTCTTATTTGTAAGCAAGACCGAGGAGAGGCGGTGAGATTCGGAGAGAAAGGAGACCCCTGAGTCTAATGACAGACTGATGGCAATTACTTCATGTCTTCGACGACGGCTCCCTATCGTCACATTCCTGCTGTAAATTAGTAGACTGGGAAAAATGGGCAAAAAAAAAATGAGGGAAGAGGAGAAGCCTAAAAAAATGATTTCAATAAAATAAAATCCTGATTCAGCCAGAATTTGATTCCATTCCAGACAAATCGATATGCGCATCCCTTCGGTTTCCGCTCAAACGCCCTCTGCGATCAACATGTTAATAAAAAGCACTCATCAACAGGCTCAAGGGGAGGATATGAGTGACGCTAAGAGATGCAGCACGATCACGATCGGGAGGCACAGAGGTTCCCAGGCGGAACTTTGCGGTGTCACCCTGCTGGATGAGAAATTGGGCCTTTGCATATTCCCTGTCACCAGCGGACTAAAATGAAGGCACCCCAGAGGCCGGATGTTGCTTTGCTTCTCGCCTGGTGGAGTGGAGTAAATTAAAGCAGCAGATTAGGCCAGGCCTGAGACGGAGGATGACAGGCACAGAGGTAGCGAGGCTGGCCGAGGACTCTCGCCCTGCCCATATGTCTTCATGAAGTACCACAGTAGGGGCTCGCTAATGAGAGCAGCACAGCATGGCAGTTTAGCTCTCAAACACTAGAGGACACACACACACACACACACAAAAGACTTATCATATAGACACAAACTCTTACACACTCTGAGTGGACGTCTGTAATTTTACAATTGCCACATTCATGATAGCTAATCACAAGACGTTCCTTAATCATTTGACATGAAAGTTGTATAGGTGCCATAGGGACATGCATAAACATTTATTTAAATAATAATAATAATAATAATAATAATAATAATAATAATAATAATAATAATAATAATAAAACATTCTCATATATAGTTTAAGATATTTGATATGTCTGGGCTGTAAAAGTTAAAATAAATAAATAAATAAATAAATAAATTTCTGTCATTGGAAAATAAAACAATCAGTGACCATCAAGAGTTTTATCATTTTACCAGAAACAACACTCTAGGCTCTAGGTTGTTCAACAGAGGATCATGGTTCCAGCCCCAGCACTGCCAAGCTGCTACTCTTGGGCCCTTGAGCAAGGCCCTTAACCCTCTCTGCACCAGTGGTGCCTTATCATGGCTGACCCTGCATTGGGATATGCAAAGAAAGAATATGCTGTAAAGTAAATGCGACAAAATGAAGGCTTCTTCTATTACTGTTATTACTGTTATACACACTGTTATTACTGTTTCACTGCAATAATAAACAATTAATAAAGCATTTTAAACATGTGCATTAACAGAAATGTTGAAAAATGTGCAATATTACCTATGTGCAATATGTCTTCAGTGTAACCACTACTCTTTTTATACATTTTTGTTTTTGTATATACTGTATATTATATTATGTCTTTATTCTTTATTCTTTATATATATTTTCTGCTGCTGTAACAGAGAAATTTCCCCATTGTGGGACTAATAAAGGAATATCTTATCTTATCGTATCTTATCTTATCTTATCTTATCTTATCTTATCTTATCTTATCTTATCTTTTCTTTTCTTTTCTAATCTTTTCATTCATTCATCTTCTACCGCTTATCCGAACTACCTCGGGTCACGGGGAGCCTGTGCCTATCTCAGGCGTCATCGGGCATCAAGGCAGGATACACCCTGGACGGACTGCCAACCCATCGCAGGGCACACACACACACACACACTCTCATTCACTCACGCAATCACACACTACGGACAATTTTCCAGAGATGCCAATCAACCTACCATGCATGTCTTTGGACTGGGGGAGGAAACCGGAGTACCCGGAGGAAACCCCCAAGGCACGGGGAGAACATGCAAACTCCACACACACAAGGTGGAGGCGGGAATCGAACCCCCAACCCTGGAGGTGTGAGGTGAACGTGCTAACCACTAAGCCACCGTGCCCCCTTATCTTATCTTATCTTATCTTATTTTAACAAAAATTGTCATTATTTTTATCCATTTAGAATTACTTGGGTAGAAGGCTGTAGAAACTCTGCGTTATCCAGCCTCCCACTTTCCTGTCCTCTGGAAGTCATTAATAATGTTTCATTCAAGAAAAACCCAAAACATCATATAAAATGTCTTTATTTTGTAATTAACCTCTTTTAAACCTCGCTAAAACAGAACAGCGAAGTAGAACGAAAATCGTGCCTCGTTACAAAAAAGTGTCACATGACTTGTTATGTCTAAATAGACTACAAGCAGCTTGTCTGTCTCCACAACCCTTTAGAATTGTTTCTGCATGTTAATGTCAGTTGTCATAACTTATTAATAGCGTCTACACTATTTTTTTTCCACCCGAAGCGTTTACTCCTATTATTTAGGAGCAATTAAAATCTTTGTCAGCTCTGCGTTCCTGATTTCATCCCTGTTTTGTCCTCATGTCCTTGCTTTCATTGTGTGAAATTGCACTTGAAAACAAACACAAACTCAGATCATTTCAATAAAAGAACAAAGTGTTTTTTCAAACATTGTCATGGGGTTTTAATCCTTTTTTTTTCATCTAACAGCTATCTGTAGTTTCCATCTAAATCGGAGAGAAGTGTGCTGGATACCTGCCTGCAGGGAGCCGGAGGTGTGCTCGCTTTAGAAGAATAATTACCACGTGATTATGGTATAATTACACATGTTAATGCTTTAGGTTTCACCTGCTGCTCCACAGGGCTGAATGTGACACTGTAATTAGTCACTAGTCCAAGTCAGGGCCTGCGAGTATATATGGGGAATGTTAGAGGGTCCCCATGTCCCCGTCCATAAATAACCTCTGGCTAAGGAATGGAGGTATGAAACATGACCGTGACTGAATGTGAGTGTGTGTGTGTGTGTGTGTGTGTGTGTGTGTGTGTGTGTGTGTGTGTGTGTGTGTGCATTGGGGTCTTCCATTCCTTTTACAGAAGCAATCCAAGGTTGTTGAAGTGTCAAGTCTGGGGAAATCATAAATTCATTAGCAAGCTACACAGGCAAGTAGAAGCACCAATCCCAGTCCCAATCCCAGTTCCTGCACCAGTCCCAGTACCAGCTGCCCAGTCTGGTGTCTGTATATCAACATTTAAAAAGTTTTTCCAATTTATGAGCCACTTAACAGCTAAAAATCTAAAATATTCTTGCTTTGTTCAGCTAAAGCTATGTTCAAATCAAACATAAATTAAATTCATTAGACATTTTTTTTTTTTAATTATATTTGCCAAAGGGGAAAGCACATGAGATGTAAGATGAAAGAATTGTCTGTAGATACTAAACAAGTGGGCGGGGCTATGGGTCATGGGGACTTTAACCTCATTATTTTCTTACTCTTAAATAAAAGGCTGAAAGTACAGACATTTTTTTTCTCTTTTCTATTTGCGAGGATCTTTTTCTTAGCCATGTTGCTACCGATGCTAATGGAAGTTAATGTAATGATGAGCTAGTTAGATGTAGATGAGTTAGCTAATTCGTGCGTGTAATTACACGATCTTTTGTAGCGCATAGAGGAAAATAATCCTTTGCGTTCTGTCTTCCAAATGTACATAAAAGAGACTAATTGGAGATTGTTTAGTGTGTGAGGTGACTGAGAATAATGGCAGCACCAAGGCTTTATTTTGGTCAGTTTCATCTGCATGTCCCTAAGTTTGTGAAGATCTGACTATCATCTTTGGTTAAAGATCTTCGTCTTTGCTGATGAGCCGAGCGCAGCAAGTTGTGAGATTCGGAACGAGCAGCTTGATCTTTAGCTACAGCTTACGTTAGGCGGATTATGGTTAAACGTAGCTAGATATCTTTTTATAACAGCTACATGTTTTTATTTTATTTCCTAGCTGTTGTTTAATTTGTACTTTCCAGGCAACTACGTATTAAAAACAAACATCCTGGACAGCTTGTCCAAGTGCTCGGGCTACTGATATGTCTAGTCCTGAGCACTAAAAGACAACAATGTCTTCAGTTTGATGCTGGAGTATATATATACTGATATACACGAGCATCGTATAAGCTTCGATCTACAGACAATGTACACTGCTGTCTATTTTTCTGAATGGCTGACATACTGAAAATGGAAAGACTTCCTCCATCATGCTTGTTTTTTAATTCACTCTAAGCTTTTCAATTTTTTTACGAATATCTTTTATTCGGCTCGGAATAAAGCCGAACGATTTTTATTCCAAAGGAAATTTATTTTTATTTGCCGTCGGTGTCACGCATCAAAGGTAGCTCAGAACATGCCGTCTGGATCCCTCTGACAGCTCTGACACTAAGCAGCAGAACCTCCTGAACCATCGAGCAGGTTTTTTTAAAATACTTCCTCTTGAATCGATTCACTTTGGACAACCGTGAAAAAGAAAAGAGGCAGAGCTGCATTATAACAATGGGGTATATAATATCTGACTAGTAACTTTTCGAATGTGAAGTTTCACACTGACAGACTGTACAATGCATCAGTAAGGTCTATTCACTTCAAATGAAGATGATGATGATGATGATGATGATGATGATGATGATGATGCACTCCATGGATTGTTAGGATTCCTGGTTACCTTGTCTTTCCTTTACGGTATCAGAAAAACACTCTGAATACAGAATATAGAGTACAATGAGACTAAAAGTAATAAGAATATATATATAATATAATTATATGGATACACATTTAGTTTAGTTTTACTCTCATTAGTTCCTGAAGAAGGAAAAAGAGAGCAAGAAAGAGAGAGAGAGAGAGAGAGAGAGAGAGAGAGAGAGAGAGAGAGAGGAACAATAAGCCAACGAAAATCAAAGCATAAAAACATGCAAAAATGAAGTAATAATGGGAATATATATTTTTTAATCTACTGATTAATTAACAATAAATAATAAAAATACAAATTAGAACAATTTTTTTTTTTAGAAAAAAGTAAAAAAAAAAAACCAAACAAATGAAAAGCAAAGTATTAATAATTACAGCATGTATATTTTGGGGAGGTGTAAAAAAAAGTAAAAACTAAACTAATAATAGAAATATGTTTATTTACTGAATAATTAACAATGAACAATACAAATAGAAATAATATTGTGTGTAATAATATATAAAATAATATATAAAATCTGACATAATGTTGAGATTTAGGGAAAAACTTTAACAAAGACATATATAGGATCTAAAAATGTGAATAAATATGGGCAGATTTTAAAATGTCTAAAATAATGTAAATAAAAACAAATAAACAAACAAACAAACAAACAAACAAATAAAGTTAATTGGGCCTAGAAGCTGATACTATACAAAATGTATATTTGCTGAACCAGTCTATAAATTTGTTCTATCCATGAAATTGTGTTCAACGACAATAAGTGATTATTAAAATAAACGTTATGAATCCACATTTCATCAGGTTACACTTATTGACTTATTAAGACCTCCTTTCATTCTTTCCACTTTTTATACCGATGTGGATAAAGTGAAGAAGTCGGTGCAGTGGATTTAACAGATCCCACAGAGGGTACAGTGCAAAAGTTTACGTTCCCAGATCAAGTGGAGGAGAAAGTGCCGGAGATAGGGCGAGAGAAAAACGAGTTCAGGGATGAAAGGATGATCAGTGGAGCTGGCCGCATAGATTTACATCAGCAGAGAGGATTACAGACACCTACTTCCAGCTTAGGGGAGCGGTTTTGAAGTTTTGGCCTGGGAGGGAAGAGATCCCTTTGGCAGAGTCCTGTTTGATTCTGGTGGGAGTCCGTCACTAATCCTAGCCTCCACGCATGCACACACGCTTTCTCACCTTCTGCCTGATCCACTAACTCCTATCGGCAGTCCCAGGTCTGTTATCCACCCATCCCATCTTTCCCTGCTCTCGTTCGTTAGAGAAAGCAAGCGAGGCGGAGGGAGGACGCGGGTCTCTTCTCTCCTCTTCATTAATTTCCCTAAGCTGATTACCGGGGGTACGTTTGCTGTTGTTATTGCAGCAATCTGATTTGCCTAAGCTTTTGTTTTTTCATCTGGTTTACACTTTAAAGCCCCCTCCATCCCACAGAGGGGATAAAGTGGACCTGCTGGCAGGGGCAGGCAACTCCTTCCTCGCAGACACATACATATATATATACAGCCAGCCAGAAGACTGAAGAGAAGGGCACACCCTCAACACCCTCCCTCTCGTCTTTCCACAAATTTAGACATGCCAAAAAGCAGATAGGCCATGACGCCTGACAAGTGTGTTGATCAGCTAGGCTTAAGGGTTGAAAACCAGATAACAGCCTGCATCAACACATGCTCCGAGGGGTCACAATTCAGCAACGAGGCCCCTGGAGCCATGCAGAATACGATGAAATGACAACGCTGTACCCCAGCCAGCATCGGCTGCTGCCACTCTGAGAGCTACCAAGCAAGCGTTACGCTGAAAAATGAACCATCAAAACAATGCGGTCAGCTGGCAGGCCGTCCCGAGGCTCCTCTGGAAGATGACGGCTGTTTCATTCATTCACATTCGGTTTTTTTTCCTCCTCTCTCACAGTGCAAAGCTGGATGAGAATTTGCCAGTGATGACCGACCAGGTGCCCGGAGGTCACTCTGTCTTTCCCCTGAAATGTCTCATTAGAGAAACGAACAGTGTGTGAGCCGCGGCCAGCGGGGCGAGTTGGCATCGCCGTGTTTCAACTGGACTCCCCTCACACACATCATTATCGGCTATCAGTGACAGTCAGACCGACATTACGCAATTAATCCTCCTTTTCATAGGCGGTGAAGAGAGAGTGATTTAGTGTGTTTGGCGTAAATGAGCTGTCATGCTCCATGGCCTGGTGTGCAACATTTTTTTTTTTCCTCGTTCTGAAAAGACAGGATAACAAGGCCACAGATCAGGTAGCGCAGATGACGATGATATTTTCTGAACGTCATCAAACGAGCTTGTATCTGGATTCATTTTTCTGACATTAAACACTTCGTGCTGTTATTAACAAATCTGGTGTTAATTTGTCGCATGTTTCTACAGTACTAACGTTAGCGCTAACATTGGAAACCGTGTAAATGTTCATCAAAGAAGTGAAGAATTCTTTATGAAATAAATCTAAGTTGCCTCTAAAATTCATACATTAAATCTAATTTGTTAATGCAATGCTCTAAAAACATTAACACTATTTTTTTGTCTAATTGGGATCATTGTGTGAGAAGGAAGAGGTTGTGGGAACGTTGTATGAACGTTACACTGTGTATCGATACGCCACAAAATGACAACCTTCCTACTGTAGATGTTACGTTAGATATAACCTTCTCTTTTAGCAGTATAGCGGTGAAGAGAAAGGCATTTAAAATACATTTGTACATTTAAAGTAAGAGATAATAAACCATAGGGTGGAGCGATACGTCCTAATGTACAGGAGAACGTTGTGATTTGCCCAACGTTTTGTTCTTCTGAAAAGTTCACAATTAGCGCACAACTTTTAGCCCATACTTTCTCATATGACAGTAGACACTTTTGTAAGTATTTTATGAGTATTTCTCTTTTTCTTTAACCTACCAGGAACAATATATTTATAGAAAGTAAATCCTGATATTAAAGATCTTGTTTATAATCAGTTCAAATTAAAAGGCGTTTATCTTCAACCAATAAAATTTTGTCTAAGTTTCAACAGAGGAAAAAACACACGTCTCTCTCACACGTGAGTCCTGACTCATTTTAGATCAGACTTGTAAGAATAAAATAATTGATTTATTTGTTTAAATTGAAATCAATTTCCATTCTGCTGACAAGTTAATCTAACATTATAATGAGTCATTTATAAGTTATTAATTCTGACCACCGGGAGACAGGGACAGACCCATACGCAGGATAGTTCGAATAAGAGGGGTTTAATAAATAATATACACAGAACAGGAACACAGACGAACTAGACAGGACAAAGGACGAGGAAACACTGACGTTACGCTGACGAGGATTCATGGATCCTTCAGGATGTCATGTCTAATTAGCACGGCTATATAGACATGACAATTAACACATAGGGAACAGGTGTGCAGAGACGGGGAGGTGTAAACAAGGGCGGGGCAGACACGTGACGCGGAATATAAACAGAAGCACATGGACAAAAGTCCAGGCTGAACCGTAACAAATTCAATGTAAATATCCTTCAGAAGGTTTCCTTCATTCGGTCTGGTCCTCAGCAGATCGTGCCACGAGGACCATCGGGCCACACCATACTGTTATCTGGGCACAGATATGAGAGAGAGAGAGAGAGAGAGAGAGACAGAGAGACAGAGAGAGAGAAGGGCCTCCACTGGACAGCAGCCATGGTGAGCAGAGGGAAAAGCTACTGAAAGACGTCCACTAATGGGCAAGCTTATGACATGACTGGTTCAGAATGGATGAAATATAGAAGCCATTTCTGCTCCAAAAGCTTTTTTTTTCCCCCTACAAGGTGTCACATCATCTATGATATACAGTATGTTACACATCTTAAAATCCAACTTTTTTTATTATTATTATTATTATTCAATTCCATTGTTTACGACGGCCGACAGATTTAAAGCGTAAAAGCGGTTCATCTAAAATCTAAAATGTGAATCGACTGCTTAAATTAAATGCTTTATATTTCACTAGTGACTATTAAGTCAAAATAAAATCAAAAACCCCCAAATTTCCCACAACCTCAAACAGAAAAAAAAAAGAAAGAAAGAAAAAAGTAGGAAACACCAAACATCATATACAAGCTGGGATTAGCCCTGTAAGATCTGTCACTGCCTCAAATGCAGTCTTTTATTGTAAACGGTGCACAAAATACTCATAAATTATAAGTACAAAAGAAAGGAGAAGAACATACAGAATACGAAGGAGGATGTGGAAGCAACAACATAACGTCACATCAACAGAAGCATGACAATGTGAGACACAGAACCAGAAGGTTAAATAAGGTTAAATGACGCTAACAGACGTGAGACACGTGATGTGATCTGCAGGGTCATGTGACGTACAGGGGATGATGGGTAATGTATTTTATACATACACAACAACAACAACAACAACAACAAAATGATTTTTTAAACCTTTTTTTAAATAAATATATGAATGAATTGAAAATAAATAAAATAAATTACAACTAAAAATATTTATAAATGTATCTACTACAAAAATACACTAAAAATAGATAGATAGATAGATAGAAACTTGTGGAATATTTATGTTATATTAATTATATTATGTTATGTTATATTATTTATGATTCTGTTTACAGAGAAATTGTCAAATACTAAATGCATTTTTTATTCAGTATCTTCAGATAATTCTGATTAAAACTAATTATTCATAAAATATATATATATATATATATATATATATATATATATATTCAGAATTATCTGAAGATACTGAATAAAAAATACAATTACTATTTCACAATTTCTCTATGAACAGAATTAACTTATCATAATCATAATTGTCATAACTGTTAATTGTTTTTTTGTTTTATATATATATATTTATTATGATTATGATAAGTTAATGATTAGATGTGTGTTGCTGGAGCTTACAGGAGGATTCCAACAAAAAATTAAAAGATTATTATTATTATTATAAGTTTAAGATTAAAAAGAGAGGAATAATATAATACATGAGGACAAAGATAAATAAAAAAAGTAACTCTTCTGCTCGAACGTTAACAGAAATTTCTGGAAAATTTGCTATAGAGAAAGAAAGAAAGAAAGAAAGAAATGCACTTAGCTTTCCAATGTGTTTTTTTTTCCACCTTTTTGTCCACCTTTAAGACTTTTTCACACCAGTAGACACACACACACACACACACACCCAACACCTGAAGCTCTATACTACTCCACCGAAGCTACACAACTACACGTGTGTGTGTGTGTGTGTGTGTGTGTGTGTGTGTGTGTGTGTGTGTGTGTGTGGTGTAAAATCTGTAAACTTCATTGAAATTTAATAAGCCCAGACTTCTTGTGTCATCCAGTGAAGCTAGTCACATCGTCCGTCGCTCGGAGGAATATATGTGATAATTTACCTCCTCCTTCATCTGCTTTTCCTTTTCTTTCCTGTTTTCTTCTTTTCCTTCTTTTTCTTCTCCTAGAAGTCCCTGAGTTGTGCTCTGACCCCCTCCAGGGCTTCTCCTGCTTAAGCCAATACAGACCCTGTACGTCCTGAGGGGGCACAATATCAGGAGGGAGTCAGCTGTTTTTATTCATTTCTCTTTTCCTTCCTTCAGTCCCTCCCTCCTGGTTTCTCAGCCCTTCTTGCTCACTTGTCTTCAAATGGATGGCTGGCTGTCTTGCCTGGCAGCCAGGAGAAAGCTTTCAGTTAAAAGGTTAGCAATTCTCATTTGAAATCTTCGCCCTTTTTTCTTCTTTTCTTCTCCCCCAGTCTCTCTCTCTTTCTCTCTCTCTCTCTTTCTCTCTCTCTCTCAACCTCTTTCATCTTCCTCGACTGGCTTCTAGCCTGTGCACCACACTGCCATGCACATCTCTGCCATGACAACTAAATAGGCCCCTAATACCACTTCATAAAAGAGGGAAGTTTCCTCTAGGCAAGTCTCTGTAAATTAAACACATAAATGGCGCCCTGGTGGAGGCCTTAAAGGCTGAACCTTGCACTCGAGTGACAGCGCCGGCTTAGCAATCCAAACTAAATGATGCCTTAACACGCTGTAATTTATAGACACGTCTTACAGTAGGGAATACACGCGTCACCACATGACTGCGGCTGCGACCGAGACTGCGAGTGCATATGCGTGAGTGTGTTTTTTTTTTCTCTTCATGAGCCTCAGGGATTTATTAACAACAGGTGGAGTTGTAACACTAAAACAGGAGGTGACAAACAAAGAAATGAAAGAGAAAGAAGCAGAAAGAGAGACTGCTCGGACGTTATCCTAGGACAAAGAGGCGCAATTTTACATTTTAAAGCGGCGACACACCCAAAAAACATAAAAAAAATAAAAAAAAAACAACGACAAAAAAATATCGCCTGCGGGTCGACTGATCGCCGCCAAGGTTTCCTTCACATCTCGTGTGAAAAGAAGCCGAAAAGAAGAGAGCCGGTGGTCGGAAAACGTGGACGAATGTAAAGCCTCCGAACCAGGAGGTGGCAATAGACTGTACAGTGAAGTGTGAATGAAATGGGAGTGAATGAATGAGTGAGTAAGGGACAGAGTACACAAACAAACAAACAAACAAATAAATAAATATATAAATATAAATATGCAAAGCTCAGTATCATAGCAAAAAAACAGATTAGTCCTAAATCTCATAGTAGTTTACTCAACACTAGTGAACGGAAATCAACTTATGGGACGTTTTCAGTATAAACAAATAAATTATGTGGTAGCTCAGTGATTAAAGTGTTGGATCACTTACTGGAAGGTTGTGAGTTTGAATCCCAGTGCCACCAAGCCCAAGCTCCTGGGCCCATGAGCAAGGCCCTTAACCCTCATTCGCTCAGCTACTGTATAGAAATGAGATAAATGTAAGTCGCTCTGGATAAGAGTGTCTTCCAAATGCCGTAAATGTGAATTATTTTATTGTCATATGTCTGATTTAAAACGAGTCAGGACTTTGTTGTGTTTCAGAGAGAGAGAGAAAGACGTGTGAATACAATGACGATCACGATACAACATTTCTACATAGTGTCCAGGACCCAATTAGAGCAAATTGTATAATGGAAATTTTTAATTACTTTTTCTTTCGGCTTTTCCCATCAGGGGTCACAACGCTACAGCGAATCATCTCCCTCCACCTATCCGTAATATATGTTTTTTTTAAATTGTGTATTTAATAATCACAATGAATGATTATCTCAATAAATAAATAAATAAATATCTACATGGTGTTCAGAAGCCAATTAAAGTAAATCTACATACTTCAATTTTTTTTTTAATTTATTATGTACAGCACATCATTTACACATCTGCGTTTACGCACTGTGTATTTTCCCAGTTGCTGTGTCGTGTTTTTTGCGTGTTTTGCGCAAAATATTTGACATTTTTGCATAAATTGTTGCCATCGGATCGATTTCAGAATTTTCATCACCAGTCCACTGGAGTTCTGTTACATCGGCGGAATGGACTTCGACTTATAGGACATCGGTACTTTCTATCAGTATAAACACTGAATCATTTTATAATCGCAAGTCGCAAGACTCTGTTGTGTTTCAGTGTGAGAGAGACGTGTGTTTTTCTCTGTTGATAAACTTCCACAGAATTTTGGTGGTTGAAGATAAAAACCTTCAAATTTCAGCTGATTATGAACAAGAACTTGGAGCATCTCAGAGAGAAGAAATGGGTTTGATTTCAGGATTTACTTTGAAGATACAAACATTTGTCTAGAAAAAAATGTACTTTTCTATGTATATATTTCTCTAGTGGTCTAGATAAAGACAGAAATCCTTCTGAAACTCTTCAAATTCTTAAATCTCTGAGGGTCTACAATCATATGAGCTTCATATTAACACCACTGTGGAGTGAGACGTGACAAAGACGTTCAGTACTCAACATGGACACAACAAATCAGTGGCAAACTCGTTTTTTTGGCTTCCGGAAAAAATAATTAAACCGAGAATATGCCAATTCCAAATAGAAATAAATAAAATAAATAAAAAATAAATAGATAAACAATACAGAAGGGGGCACGGTGGCTTAGTGGTTAGCACGTTTGCCTCACACCTTCAGGGTTGGGGGTTCGATTCCCGCCTCCACCTTGTGTGTGTGGAGTTTGCATGTTCTCCCCGTGCCTCGGGGGTTTCCTCCGGGTACTCCGGTTTCCTCCCCCGGTCCAAAGACATGCATGGTAGGTTGATTGGCATCTCTGGAAAATTGTCCGTAGTGTGTGATTGCGCGAGTGAATGAGAGTGTTTATGTGCCCTGCGATGGGTTGGCACTCCGTCCAGGGTGTATCCTGCCTTGATGCCCGATGACACCTGAGATAGGCACAGGCTCCCCGTGACCCGAGGTAGTTCGTATAAGCGGTAGAAAATGAATGAATGAATGAATAAACAATACAGAAGCCACAGATTACAAGAAGTCAGAGTTTAACAGCAGGATATTGAAACAAAGTCCTACTTTTATTCATGGTAAACATAATCACTATGTTTATACTGTATGTGAGCCTGGATTAAAATGCCAAAACACCATTTAGTACGCATTTGTACGTTTTAGTTTTGGACATAATTCGAAATGTCATCGAATACAATTAGTTGTTATATGGACATGTTTTCTGTGACTGCAGTCCAAGGAAAGAATTAATGGCATCATTTTGATTTCTGCCAAAACTCTTCTACAAAGTCGGCATTCTCAAAGAGTGACAACAGGCCTTTTAAATGCAAAGAGGGCACACACACACACACACACACACATACACACACACACAGATCTCATAGGGGGATGTTTGGCTTTGTAATTTCACCCTTGAAATGTGTGATTACAAACAGGACAACTTTTTTTAATTTTCTCTTTTGTCTGGATCCCGTGGCCTGCCACTCGGCCCGCCAGCAAGGCCTTTTAATCAATCACAGAGATAATCAAATGTCACTGGCTATCTGCTCCATGTAATTACTTTTGCAATTAAAAATCAATCTCCAGTCACCTCCTGTAATTAGAAGGATGGGCAGATCTTCATCTAGATTGATTTTGTAATACATATTGACTTCAAGCGGCGTCATTTGGCCGTATTCCTCTTATGTTTTAATGCTTTGATGTGTAAAAAAAAACACGAAGCTCGAAGAGGTTCAAACCTGAAGAGCGTTTAGTGGCACTTTGTTACACAGAGAAGTAGATCTTATGCCTAAATAAATAAATAAATAAAGTTTATTTTCCAAAGACCAAAGAAATATTAATTAAAACATTTTGATACCACAATGATTCTAAATCCTTAAATCTGATTGGTTAGAAGATGTTGGTTAATTTTCTATAACAGCAACGGTTAACCATAGCCACTAACCCGAATAATAATAATAATAATAATAATAATAATAATAATAATAATAATAATAATAATAATAATAATGTTATAGTTTCTAACACATACTCCAAGAGACGCTCCACATAATCCTAGCATAATGAAAACCAGATTTAAATAACAAGCTGTTGCTTATTTATAGAATATACAAATACATATGGAAGGAGTCTCCAGTGTCAGAACTTTATAACAGTCACGTTGTCAGTTTGTAAAGTTTATAGCTGTTACAGTCAGCGATAACAGGAAGTAACTCGTTATATGGACGCTTCTTAATATGAACGTCAACTGAAATGGGATAAAAAGTATGTAGAATGTAGGTATAGAACACACCAGGACATTCTGTTATTTGTTAATTGTTATAAACTTTGTTTAGCTAACAGTATGTCTGCTTTGTTGATTATTTCACTACAACATTAAATTCCTTAAACATCATATACATTTTACTTCACGCCCACTCGCTGTCAGTGAGTGTGTGTTGTCTGTGGAACTGACATTTCCCTGTGAGAGGGTTAATAAGAGCTGCGCTTATCAGGTCTTCCCTCCAGCCAGGTTCTCAGCACCGGCACAAGAGCCCCGGTCGTAGCAAAGAAGCAATTAATCACTATAGAGAGGGTCCTGCCAGAGTCCGGCTCGCTGTACTGATAACACTGCCTGGACCAGTTCATCCTGATGGAAATGTGATTTCTTTTCACCTCCGGCAAAGAAAAAATAAAAGAGATGAAAGAGTGTGGCGCAGTTTTTTAGCGTAACGATGTTACGATCGGATTAGGATTAGATTCCGACGTTATCTGTGTTATCTGTAGTACCTGGTGGTACTAATTGTACCTGAACTCAGAGAAACACCACAGCCCTTGACTTATGTGTCGTTTATTACGACTCATTAAAACTCTATAGTTTCTGACAAAGATTTATGGCATTTTTGTACTCGTGTCCATGGCTACACAGCTAACGTTAGCTGTAAACAAAGTCCAAATCAGTTTGTGATTGAACTAGATCACTATAGCTGTATTATCTATATTTAAGGTGAACAATGGAAGATTATGTCTTACAAATATAAAGGTATTTTTTTTTTTTTTTTAAATAAAACACTGTAAAACCTCCAAGTTGTGATAAATCTCTAGTTCGAAGCTAGTGGTTTAAGCCTAGTTTTCTATTCCAAGCGATATTTTGCATGGTTTATTTGCAGCGACATATTAGATTTTAGGTTCCAGATTGATTTCTTGTAATAAACTGTGACCTTTGGTGCAAAACTGAGCCAAAAGACAGAGCCGTAGAACCACTAACAGTAGCTGGAGATTTGGACTAACAAACGAAAGAGGAAACTAAATACAATAAAATTACAGAAAATTTTAAGCTAGTTATTTATGTAACTGTCCAAATATTTATTTCGCATTGACTCCATGTTCTTTGTGCTGTTTGTAATTTCAACATGAATGTGGCAGGTTTGTTTATCTTTATCGATTGTTGTATTTCTGTACTTTCTGAGGATATTTTCAACCTTACGTAATCCTCAGGCAATGTTTTATTTTATTTCTGTTTAGTGTGAAACCAAACCAAACTGCAGACAAACCAGAATCAAGTTCACTCATTAAGTGATAGAAGGATCGTTAAGATAGAAAATGTCCCATAAGTCATAGAATCCTGTAGAATTTTTTTATTGAGATCATCGTTGTAATTGTACAATTTGCAACGTTAAAAAAAAATAAAAAATAAATGAAAAATATTAATTAAAAAAAAATGACATTATAAAAGTGACTCAGATTGGGTTCTGGACACCTTGTAGAACTTTTCTTTTTTTTATTAAGATCAACATTCTGATTACAAAAAATGACACAATTAAACACACACACACACACAAATATATATATATATATATATATATATATATATATATATATATATATATATATATATATATACATATGTTATAAAAGTTATATAAAAAAATACATGAAATTATACATAAAATTATAAAAGTTTAATTATAATTATAAAAGTTTATACATTTTATGCAAAATGATAAAAATTACACATAAAATTATAAAAGTTGCAAAAGTACAATATAATTACAAAGCCAAAACTTCTGTTTTGTTTTCAGATTGGGTGTCAGGTACAAATATTCATGGTGACATGAGCGACGATAACACAGAGCAGAGAACGAGAAAAAGAGAGATGAAAGAAACACCGCTGCCCCATCGAGCTAAGGGTTCTTATCATCTGAGCAGCTAAGAGAACTGAAACCCTGCATGCGGCAGGTTCAAAGCCTCGTCTTCTCACCCTTTCCACCTTTCCGTTCCTGTCTATCCCTCCATACTCGTCCTTCTGCTAGAACCTCCTATATAGAGGAATTTGCAAGTATTCAGGAATTATGCAATCCTTATGCAAACATTATGCAATGTTCCTCTTACAATACAGCAATTTGCCTTTATTCCAGTAGATTTTTTATACCTTCAACATTAATGTTTCTGGTATTAGAGAGACGCCGTTATGCAGAGCGACTTACATTTTATCTCATTTAATACAACTGAGCAATTCGGGATTAAAGGTCTTGCTCAGGGGCCCAGCAGTGACAACTTGGTGGACCTGGGACTCGAACTCACAACCTTCTGATCAGAAATCCAACACCTTTATAAAAAATATATATATATAAGTACATTTTATTCATATATATAGTGACGTTTAGGACTGGATAATATCTGTAAAGCATGTTCGCTCCTCTAGTCATCTAACACAATCTTGCAAACACATCTCTACAATGTTTTTAGTAACTCACAAAAAAGAAGAAGAAGAATTCTGTGTAACTTGTAGAAATTGGTAGACGACCTCATCCAGAGCTACATACATTTTTTTTTATAATTTTACACAGCTGAGCAATTGAGGGTTAAGGGCCTTGCATCGGGGCCCAGCAGTGGCAGCTTGATGGACAATGGGTTCAAACTCACAACCTTCCAATTGTTAATCCAACACCGTAACCGCTAGGCTAACACATCCCTGTGGTTCGCTACACATGTGCTAGACATATACGCTACATTTACAGTACACGCTGTACTAAAAACAATATGTAGGAAAATAAAGGAAGGGCACAAACTCGAGCTCTGTGGCATTTCTTCTACCTCACAGATGTCAGTCTGGTTTAAGGCTTAGAAATGATTCCATTAGGAAATCGTATAAAATTGAAGATAACCCTGTCTAGCAGGATCGTCCAAACTTTTGTCCAAACCGGCGGCGTACATATCAAATAATAAAGTCGTAAATGTGAGGTTATTGACTTCGAAGGTATATTTAACCTCTTACTTACAACGTGACCTTTTGTATCGGTGGAGCTCGCATATTTGGCAACTCTCAACTGATGCCTTTTTATTGCTATGACAGCTAGTCGATACTCAATCTAAAGGCTGCAGTGAAACTGCACGACTCTCAGAAGCCCTACTGTAATCATGACCTCTGCAATAACAGGACTCAACCACTTTCACACTCCCTATAGACCTCAGAGTTGTGGGCTACACACACACACACACACACACACACACACACACACACAGCTCAATTATCCTCATTTGCTCTGTAAGGAGTACTGGTCATATCCACATATATGGTGGGAAAATGGGAGGAAAAGAAAAACTTTATGGCATGCATTTCATCTTTTGGTGCAACTGCATCCCCAGGTCATTGCCTAAATAATTAGGTGATTGGCGAGACAGATGAAAGGTAGATTGGAAGTGACTCGGAGGGGAGGTTAATGTTTCTCTAATCAGTTTGGTCTGAGAAAATGCAGATTGTGAAATTTTCCAGTTACTTCCTTAGAAAAACGCATTTCACTTCTGATTAGATCTGATTAGTGGCGTGGAGGCGCAGGGCTGCGCCCGGAGACGGAGAGGGTTAGGGGATCATTCACACACACACACACACACACACACACACACACACACACACACACACAAACACACACACACACACACACACACTCTTTCAAGTGGTTGATTCTCGGTTTGAAGAGATGATTTAGCTGTTGCATCACACTGTACTTTCTTCCACATTTTCAGTACAAAATGTTATTCCTCTATTAGCGTCTAAAATGATAAATGAGCGCAATTAATGGACTTCTACCAAATAAAACACACGCTCAGAACGGTATTACTTAATCTTTAAAAATAGTATTTCGAAGCAGAGACGAGACGTAAAAGAAAAATGATGACTTCCCCATCTGGATCACGGGAATCCTCCGCATTCGTGGGCCGTTCCATCCGAAGAGGATGCGGGATTTACTCGAGGTACAAAGTCTCCAATAAAACTGTTCCTTTGTTATGCCAGGTAATAGCTTTTGAGCTGCTTCGTACCGGGAGGCTAAATGCAGAGCAGATGTACTGTATAAAGTCCAGGAGCTGATCAAAGGGACAGATACACAGGCAAATGATGATAAATGACTCTCTGCTGAATTGTAAGGAGCGCACGAATGTATCGAAGTGCTAGAGAGGAGTCTGGCCAGAGCTGTGTGTGTGTGTGTGTGTGTGTGTGTGTGTGTGTGTGTGTGTGTGTGTTTGAGAGAGTGAAAGAAAAAAAAAAAGAAAATGTCAGACCTCATCTGAATGATCCTAAGCAGGGGTCAGAACGATTAAGTTCCTACAGAGGGAAAACCGAGTTTGGACAATCTGTAATTGATTTTGCAAACAGATCAGTGAGCTGCAACACACACACACACACACACACACACACACGGGTGCAAGTCTCTCCTGTGAAAGTTTGTCTCGCTCCCTGGGCCGCCGCTGGAGCACCAGATGACATCATCACGGAACATATTTCTGCCCCTTTATCTTTTGAAAGATGTGTTAGCCATGTGCAGGCAGAAGCCAGGCAGGATCAAAGGCATAGCTGTGCTCTGGCAGCAAAAAAAAAAAAATTCAAGTCAAATTGAAACACGATTTCTCTGCACAGAAATAATCCGTTTATTTCAAGACATATTTCCTTACATGTCCGACTCATGTGCCTTTTATACAATTTAACATGGCCTACTTTTTTCCAGATCCGAGATGAAAGCGAAGGCTTGACCCCTGACAGGAAGATGAGCACTTTTTATTCTTTGACATATGCACATCTGATCAACTTTTTTGTTGCTTTTGCTTTGTATGAGCTGAGAGCTTATGTCTCTCTAATACATACCCAGGCCTGGCTGAAAAGAGAGAGAGAGAGAGAGAGAGAGAGAGAGAGAGAGAGAGAGAAAGAGAGAGGTGATGTGGAGGGGGTGTAGTCGTGACTAGCCGACGTGATAAATCACTCCTCCATTACTCTGCCTTTAGTATCTGTTTATGCCCTAACAAATTGAAACCCCACTGGCACGGACCTGCCTCGCCGCACCTTCTCCGGCCCCTTCCCGAATTAGTTCAAGGTGGGACGGGTTTGCCCTCTCCTCCCCTCCAGTGCTTTTCCCTCTGTCTCTTTCGCTCCTCTGTGTTTTGTCTCAACTCGCTGTGGGGGAGAGAGGTGGACATATGTAAGCAATAAAGTCGAAGGGTCTGTGTCTACCACAGGCTGGGTGCGAGGAATGCAGAACCAAACTATAGAATAATAACAAGGTGAAAGCAAGAAGAGAGAGAGAGAGCGAGAGAGCGGAGACGGGCACATCTGTACCCCATACCTGTCGGGCGATCTGGGCGAGTCGCAGGGTTTCTGCCTGCCTGGCACCACTTCAAACGGCTGAGCGATGCAGGCCAAAGGGTGGTTTGACCCGCGCGCTAAGCTCCTGCTAAGCCTCTCAAAGCTGGAAGGAGGTGTGGAGAGATAGAGAGACAAGCAGGGAAGAGAAGCAGGAAATAGTAGAACAAATATTAAACCTGCTTGTGGATCAGCAGATATATCATAACAACAACAACAACAACAACAAAAAAAAAAAAAGCAAAGAGAAAAGATGAAAGACGAAAGCAATGACGACTGACAGTAAATACAGCTCTATTAAAGTCAGCAGTAATAACCTGCTCTGCGTACACTGAGTTATCGCCTGTGCAAGAGGTCCCTATTTTATGTAACGCTAATAAATCAACAGCCTGCTTTTTATAATCACCAAAAATAAACTACAATCAAAGCACCATACAGACAGTTTAAGTCCTGAGGCGTTTATCAGCTTTGAACGTTTCTTTTTATTTTTTTTCTCTCCACCTCCCTTTTCAGAAGCCACCAACTTTTCAGCTTCAACGTACTGACACCATTCTTTCAAAATGACTCGCATTCATCGTAATTGCACGCTACGTCGTCGTTCCGCGCTCATCAAAATGTGCGATTTGATCAAAAGGCTGTTTCCACGCTATTAAAAGGCACTCATCAAAAGATCGTTTTAACAAAACTGCTGATACACTCAGGGCCCGGAGCAGCAGCGGTGCTGGGAATAAAAAGAAGAGGGAAAAAAAAAACAAAAAAAACAATGTGGATGCTAACGCTAACAAATGTGAAGGAAAGAAAAACCGAGTCACCAATGACAAATGAATGGGATGAAAAAGACAGAAAATAAAAGCAAACGAAGGACCAACCGATCCTCTTGGAGGAAGCAGGCCTATCCCAGAATGCCGCAGGACAGGAAATGCTCGCTGAGAGCTGCAGGCTTCCCTGTGGTGTCTTGTGCCAGTGGAATTCATGAAATGAATAGTGACATCATGTTGCTTGGTCAACAAAGCTGGATGATTGATGAGGACAAGCGGGCAGGGTGATGGCCAGTTGTTGGCCTTCCCTGGGAGATGCCGTTTCCCTCTGACCCCAAGTCCAGAAAGGGGTAGCAGTGCTTCTCTCTCTCTCTCTCTCTCTCTCTCTCTCTCTCTCTCTCTCTCTCTCTTTCTGTATCTCTCTTGCCCACCCTGTTGCTGTATCCTTCATCTCTGATGACAGGAATATGATCTTCTGACTGAAAGTCAGCTAGTCTGCCCCCCAATGGGTTTGCTTTTGGTCTGTTTTCAGATTAGCGATGTTCCCACACAGAAGCGAAACAAAGACAACATTACATTCTTCAACTCGATGAATAAACACGTTCATATCCAAAAATATTAGCAACTCAGGTGATTCCAAGTGCACTTTTTTTCTCCTAAATAAAATAATTCAAAAACAGAAACTTATCGCAGTAAGTCATTTTTATTGTTCCGTTTTTCTTTCACGTCATTTGTATAACTTAATGATTTTTTTTTTTTTTTTTTTTGTGTGAAGCTCGTCGTCACTGTCCAGTTCTCGGTCGTTCAAGATTGACAGATTGACCGTGGAAGAGGTTTACGGATTGATGTCACCCAGCTGTGTCATGAAACAGCAGAACACCAGTGCTAGCAAAAGCTCTCTTTATAAAGGGAGGAGCTTCTGGGATCTGCTCTTAGGTCATGTGACAGGACTGGTAATGACTGGTGTGTTTTCATTAGGAAAGTAGAGCTCATGGTGTGTTAAAGCAAAACTTTAGTTATATCACACACTCCCTACATTATAAACTTTAAAGGGTTTTATTTATTTATTAAACATTATTTTTTGTAATCAATTCAATAAATAAATATTTGGGTTTTTTTTTTATGAAATATTTTATTTGTTAAATATTGTTTTTTTTTTTTTTTTTAATAAATTTAGTAATTAAAATACAGTAAACCAGATTTATGCAATCTTTAGCTTTAACCAGTAAAAAGATATTAAAACATGAAAATGTATATACAAAGGGAATAAAAGTTATTTTTAAAGGTGAATTATTTTTTATAAAAAATAAAGTGATAAAAGTAAAAATAACTAATTTAAAAGTAACATAAATTGAAATAAAATAATAATAAGAGTAATAATAATAATAATAATAATAATAATAATAATAATAATAATAATTTGAAAAACATTTCTTCTTCTTCTTCTTCTTCTTCTTCTTCTTCTTCTTCTTCTTCTTCTTTTTCATCATCTTTATTTCCTTCTTTCTTTAAATGATGCAGCATTGGCACCAGTTTAAAAATGTTTTTAAGTATGTGTGTTTTTGTGTGGAACAGAGAGAGAGAGAGAGAGAGAGAGAGAGAGAGAGAGAGAGAGAGAGCTTGTTAGCTTTCTATTATTTCTAAGGACATCCTTTAGCCGTTGATGAAAACTAATATGGCAGCATATGGCTATTATTTACACGAGCTCTGCAATAACACAACCCTTGAACTGGAAATGGAGGTCTTGTTTCCCCTTTTCCTCTCCCGCTGGAGCTGACGTGAGTTGACACGATTCATTTAGCTCTGAGCCACACTGACTGTGTAAAAGGAATAAAACCGAGATGACTTGCGGTTGTCCAGGTCAAGGCCACTGAGAACAACATTCTCTCTCTCTCTCTCTCTCTCTCTCTCTCTGTCTCTCTCTCTGTCTCTCTGTCTGTCTCTCTCTTTCTCTGTCTCGTTCTCTCTAGTAACAGGTAGAGAGAATGTGTCCGCTACTACGCTGCTACAAGTCTCCATCAACAACACATGGAAAATGGCCTGGATGTGAGGTTGATGATCTCTAAAAATGAGACGAAGGGAAAGAAGCAGAGACAGATAAGAAAGGCAGACAGATAGAAAGAGAAATAAAAGAGACACAAAAACAAAGAGATACAAAGAGACAGACAGATACAACGATAGAAAGTGAGAGCAAAGGACAGCATAAGAGACAGAGAGAGAAATACACAGAGCAAGACAAAGTACACACACACACACACACACAGAAAGACAGAGAGACAGAAGAAAGAGAGAAAGAGAGACATAGACAGATAGGCACACAATGAGAGAAACATGAAGAGAAAGAAAGATAAGGCGGATATAGAGACAGAGAGAGAGAGACAGAGAGAGAGCACTGAAGGTCATGTTCACTCACTGGGTGAAAGATGAAAGAAGTTATTAATAGCTGCTACATTTACATGCCCTAAGTGGATGTTTATGTTGGAATTTGCTGCTTATGTGTGAACATTGAGGGCCTGTAAACACGGCCATTCAGCTCTCATTTCCCTTACATCAGTCATATTGTTTCAACTGCGCTCTGCGCTGGCCACAGTTTAAAAAACATCGTTTGGGGCATTATCTTTTAAGTGGTTCCACAGCAAGGGCTCCCGGGGGCCGGTAATCAAGTCAACTCAATGAGTCCCCCTCCTCCCTCTGTCCCTCCATCCCTTCACGCTACAGTGCCTTTTCTGTAAATACACATGAAAATGAGAGAGATGGAGAACGACAGACAAAGAGAGAGAGAGAGAGAGAGAGAGAGAGCAGCACCAGAAAATAGGGCTATTATAATGACACTACAAAATAGACAAATACTGTAAGTAACAATATCCAACAGTGACACAAATTTCTTTGTATATGAACGTAAAAAATAATGTCTAGCACAGCGAGCTTCACAGGACTGGAGATGTTAGTTTACGTCTAGTTCCTGGTTTTGTTCCACTGCCATTAATTCCCTGATAACCAGTGCACTGGTTGCTTGTAACACAACCTGAGCTCACGTGAAATTCAAATGAAATACAAATGAACGAGAGTGATGTGGTTCTCTGATTTCAATTCATTCCTTCATTTTCATTTTCATTTACCGGTCGGGTGAAGCGAGTGACCACCTGCGAAATATCCAGTGATCTCGGTCGATGAGGAAGAGGATGACGTAACCGATGCTGATAATCAATTATTTTAAGAAAAAATAGATTCATTTCTTTCACTTTTTGGGGTAAACCAGACTTTTGGCTCAAATACAGGATGTTTATTTTCTTCATTCAAATTTTACAATGTTTAAGGGTTTTCCCTTAAGTCCAAGGTTTTCTCAGTAGCGCCCCTGAGTGGAAGCCTGGTGCATTATTTTACCAAAACACCACAGGACAGAGACACACATATGCACATGTCCTGTCTGTGCTGCTTTCTTTTATTGGCCAAATATAAAATTAACAACAACCAGGAGCTCCAATAGCACACCAGTTCACTTCGACACCGAAATATCCAGTTTGAGGTCAGCTGTATGCTCTTGTAAAATTTTACAGGCCTGCTTAAAGAAGAACTGCCATTTTACAAGAAACAAACTTTCCTAATTAATCACCTAATTAATAACCCTAGGTTTGTTAATGCTGCTTTAGCCATTGGCTGGTTTCCATTAAAAGCCCAGCCGGTAAAGCCGACCTAATGGCTACTGACATAAATCAATAAAAGCCCTGCAGTGAAAATTTTTCCCTCGCTGCGTTGACTAATCAGGGGAACTGTAAAAACACAATGTGTGCCCAAAGAGAAGTGACCTAGCTTCGGCGTTAAAAGTTTTATACAGCCATCCGGTGCGAGTTTAAGCACTTGTCACATAGCAAAACGTGAGATGGCAGCCAGAGGACGCATGCATTCCTGTTTTAGAGACCTATTAGACTCTGGCCACAGGAAGGAGGGTGTTAACAGCTGGCTTGACAAGCTCCTGTCTGACCCTGAGAGGAACGATGCTGGATGAAGGCTCGGATGTAGAATTCCAGTCTGGAGTGTTCTAGAGTATCTTTTTAAGAGTTTAAAGGCTTTGTTCTAACGTTCATCAAAGAGATGTTGGTGGAGTTTGGGGTCAGGGGGGTCAGGGCAGGAGTATGTCTGGAATGTATGATCCGAGGCTATATTTAGGTGAGGTGATAGGAGAAGAGTTGGGGACAGTTGTGAAGTCGTCATCGGACCTGGGATGCTTCCGTCAAACTGGGAGGAAAGGAAAAGGCGCATTGGTTTTGGGTGGGTGGGTCGGTGGCATTGAGGTGGTACAGTAGGAACAGAAGCCATTTTGAGTGCACCCTGGGTCAAGAACAAGACGGATGCACTTTGTTAGAAAAAATAAATATTAAAGTGGAAACATTAAAGATCAAACTTGGCGTTGGAGCATTTTATGCTTCTCTCTGAATTATTGCCATTTCTATTTGGGCTCATCTCATTCTTGGACATTAGTCTTGATGAATATCGATTTGGTCTTAACCCAAAGTTTGTCTTTGCACAAAATCTGACAAGAACTAATTCCTTCTTTTAGAAAGCAGCCTAATCACTGGTGCTGTGCAGAAATGAAGCCAAGTAGTAGAAGTAACGACATGGCCTCGAAAAAATGGATGGATTTTAGTCTCGCTATAATTTAGAGACTTCTATGCTTCAATTTGTGATTATGCCCTTCTCATCACTACACCACTGGACCTCTCGTGTGTATTTGTTGTCTTGTCCCTGTTTACATTTATTGTTTTGTCTTCTTTTTTGTGAATTGAATTGTGCATTGTGCGCTGCCACTTTGTCCTCCTTAATTTACACATGTTGTTGATTGTGTATGCTGCTTTGTGTTACTGTGAGCAAGGCCTTGGAGAGCGCTAGTCTATTCTATCGTATACCTGGATACAGCTAGAATGACAATAATAATAACTCGTGAGACTCTAAAAGTCAATCTTTACTCGTTCTTGCTTTAATATGGACTTAATCCTGACTTGGTCTTGTTCAAGACTAAGACTCGGTCTCGAATATGGAATAGTGTGGGACTTGTTTGGGACTTGATAAGGATGGTCTTGACTATAGCTATAGAAAATTTAACAGATTAATGGTAGGTGTTTTTGATTACAAAATATTTAACTTCTAATTAATTTAATTGTCTATTATATTTTATTAAAAATCCTGAAAAATCCCTGGAAGTAGATTATTGTGTCTAGAGGAAGCACAAGAATGAATGGAGGTGATTGATAACATGCATCTATCATTCTTATTCCCATAAGAACAAAATAATAATCCGTGGACTCAACATCTTAACTTGTGGCCATGGCTCGTTTAAACATATCCAACATGTCATCTGGGCGACTTTACACGTTTCCACCAGTTTGACAAACTTCTACATAAAAGCGAAAGCTTCCGAAACCACAAAGTAAAAAAAAAACAACCAGAGAGAAGTTTATTTTAGCTTTGTGAAGATCCTAAAAGAAAAAAAAAAGAATGTAATCCTTTAGGATACGCACAGCACGAGAGATGAATGTTTTTTATTACTTCTAGCTGTTTATTCAGAGCGTGTAGTATTAGCGTTAGCATCAATCACGTAGCTTCCTTTCAGTCAGTCAGAGCTGTCAGTGTAGCGCTTTTGTTCCCACTTTGACCGTAGATTCATGGTTGAGGGACTTCATTGTGCTTTGTGTATTTTAGCAATAATCTGTAAAACTTGATGAGAGAATGTGATCTCGACAGTCCAAGAGCCAGGTGTTTTGTGCTGAGAGAGCATGAATTAAAGATTACAGACAGACAGACAGACAGACAGACAGACAGACAGACAGAGAGTCAGACAAACAGACAGACAGAGAGTCAGACAGACAGACAGACAGACAGACAGCGAGTCAGACAGACAGACAGACAGACAGACAGAGAGTCAGACAGACAGACAGACAGAGAGTCAGACAGACAGACAGACAGACAGACAGACAGAGAGTCAGACAGACAGAGAGTCAGACAAACAGACAGACAGAGAGTCAGACAGACAGACAGACAGACAGCGAGTCAGACAGACAGACAGACACAGACAGAGAGTCAGACAGACAGACAGACAGACAGAGAGTCAGACAGACAGACAGACAGCGAGTCAGACAGACAGACAGACAGACAGACAGACAGACAGAGAGTCAGACAGACAGACAGACAGACAGACAGAGAGTCAGACAGACAGACAGACAGACAGACAGACAGCGAGTCAGACAGACAGACAGACAGACAGACAGAGAGTCAGACAGACAGACAGACAGAGAGTCAGACAGACAGACAGACAGACAGACAGAGAGTCAGACAGACAGACAGACAGACAGACAGAGAGTCAGACAGACAGACAGACAGACAGAGAGTCAGACAGACAGACAGAGAGTCAGACAGACAGACAGACAGACAGACAGACAGACAGAGAGTCAGACAGACAGACAGACAGACAGACAGATAGACAGAGAGTCAGACAGACAGACAGAGAGTCAGACAGACAGACAGACAGAGAGTCAGACAGACTTAGAAGCTGGCACCTGCAGTATGTGTTAGTGTTCTGTGTGTGTGTCATTAAAGAAGAGATTCATTTCCAGTATCAAGGGTATGAGTCTGTGCTGTTTACTGGTGTGTGTGTGTATTTGTGTGTGTGTGTGTACGTGTGTGTGAATGTGAATGCTCGTGTGTGTATGAGAATGTGTGCTTGTGTATGTTGATATGTGTGTTTGAGAATGTGTGTGTGTGTGTGTGTGTGTGTGTGTGTGTTAAAATAAAACACACAGCACATCCTGCATGAGGAAACTCAGTCTGTTTACACCACTAAGGTTGATTGCTTTCTAATATCACGGCTTCCTGAAATGTTTTATTCCTCTTATACCACAACATCATGCCGAGTCGAACATCTCTAAAGAAAAGACAAACAATACACAACTTTTGTTATACAGCGATAAACACTCGTTCCCTCACGAGTCTCTCTTTTATTTTCATGTTACTATAAAGATATGATCTCTCTCTCGCTCTCTCTCTCTCTCTCTCTCTCTTTCTCTCACTCTCTCTCTGGAATGTTCCATCTCAAGAGAGCACTGTTTACCTCTGAAATCTCATCCTCTCTGTCCTATTCCTGCACTGCCGAAGACACTGTGTGTGTGTGTATGTGTGTGTGTGTGTGTGTGTGTATGTGTGTGTGTGTGAGACCTCTTTCTCAGCATGTCAGTGTACAACAACACAACCTGGTCTCTTTCCCTCTTGCCTCCTACAGAGCATCTCCAAACCTTTCACCCTGCTTCAGAGGAGATCTCACCCTTCTCTTTTATTTGTCCTCTTCTCTTCTCTTCTCTTCTCTTCTCTTCTCTTCTCTTCTCTTCTCTTCTCTTCTCTCCATTATTCTTCTCTTCTCTACTCTTCTCTTCTCTTCTCTCCATTATTCTTCTCTTCTCTTCTCTTCTCTTCTCTCCATTATTCTTCTCTTCTCTTCTCTCCATTATTCTTCTCTTCTCTTCTCTTCTCTTCTCTTCTCTTCTCTTCTCTTCTCTTCTCTTCTCTTCTCTCCATTATTCTTCTCTTCTCTACTCTTCTCTTCTCTTCTCTCCATTATTCTTCTCTTCTCTTCTCTTCTCTTCTCTCCATTATTCTTCTCTTCTCTTCTCTCCATTATTCTTCTCTTCTCTTCTCTTCTCTTCTCTTCTCTTCTCTTCTCTTCTCTTCTCTTCTCTTCTCTTCTCTTCTCTTCTCTTCTCTTCCCTATAGTCTAAGTGTAGTCCAGAGTTTTTTCAACCAAATCTCATAAATCTCTTGTAATCAAATGCAGCAATTAGCTGTAAAGAAAGGAAGATTTTAAAACTTAATTACAAAGTGAGGGAACTTAAGAGAACTTAAATAAACTTAAGGGGAATGTTTTCATGAAATTCTTCAGATGTCTTCAAAATGTCTTTAAATAAAATCAGATGGAATTACTGTACAGTTTTTTATCCTCCGCTCTGTATGAATGGAATTGTGAAGTCTCCAGTGTCAGAACTTCGTATCAGTCTGACTTTCTGAATTTAAATGTCTCTATGGATATATAATGAATGAATAAATGTAATAAAAATATGATGAAGAAAAAAAATGTGTAATTTTTAATACATTTATTCTAGGCAAATTATTGTGTTATTAGAAGAATAAAACTCATCTTTCCCTTTTCACCAAACTTACAAGTGCTTTTTCTTAATATCCTTATGTTTTACCTTAAAACATCAGTTTAATA
>NC_083482.1:13165404-13230404 GCF_030014155.1 Tachysurus vachellii | reverse complement strand
ATGTTTATGTAAACGTTAATGTTTATACCATAAGAATGGGGATGTGTTAGCCTAGTGGTTAAGGTGCTGGACAGCCAATCGGAAGGTTGTGAGTTTGATTCCCAGGTCCACCAGGTTGCCACTGCTGGGCCCCTGAGCAAGGCCCTTAACCCTAAATTGCTCAGTTGTATAAAAAGTAGATAAAATCGTACCCTGTGCAATGACAATAAAGAATCTGTCTGTCTGTGAATCTATCTATCAAGAAGGAATGCTGTGCAAGTCAGTTAACAACTGTGGTTGTAGTGTGAATTCTACAGCTTCCTTCATCGTCACTGAGAAAAAAAAATCTGGAAGGAAGACTAGAACTCAGAGACGTCCAGTTACGTAGATCTGCCTTTTAAAAAAAAAGAGACACTAGCTTCATATTTATATCCTTATTTTCCCCACAAGCAAAATTACCTGCAGTCATCATATCTATTTTCAGCTCTGTGCGAATGCAGCTATTGTTCCAAGAGGCAAATGTTACTTTCATCATTTAGCCAAATGCCGTTATTGTGTCAGTGCGACAATGTGAGGAAGTCGTTAGTCAGGAGCTCTGGCAGACGGTGGGCAGACTGAGCCTAGTGCCACACACACACACACACACACACACACGCACACACACACACACACACACACACATACACACACACACACATCCGCACACACTAATCCAAATCCAATTCTAAGAAAAGAAAATAATTGCTTTTTATTTTTTATTAATGTTTTTTTTTTTTTTTTTTTTTTTACAAATAAAGACATTCCATTTATATCTGAAATAAAATAATCCCCTAATGTGTCATATATGATTTTGTGTTCTTACACTGTAACAAACCCTACGTGACATCTACGCAGGGTCAGTGTCGAGTGTTGCTGATTCGTCACTAGATAACACACTTAAGGTCTTGAGTTAGATCCTGATCTCAGGTTAATAAGGTATGTAGAGTTTGCTGTGTTCTTTCTTGTGTTCTAGATTTCTCCAAGTTCTCTGGTTTCCTCCAACCTCCTAAAAACCTTCCACTGGTTTTTCAGTGATCTGTGACTGATTGATGATTCTCAGTTGATCCTTTTCCTATCCAGGGTATTTCTGTAAGAGTTCCTGACGTTCCGAGGATAATCTGTAATTTATTATTTTATTTCTTTATTGTTAAAGGATTTTGTGACTCGTTACGTACTCCATGGCTACAAAAACAAAAGCCCAATACTACCCCTTCCCATCCTGCTCCACCCATGACTTCCATCAATCCCTTGTTTTCTGAGCTTACACAATTCAGTCCTAGTGGTTTAGATTGATAAATCTGTGTATTGTTCTGTGATTAATCATGGCACTAGGTGGCACTCGGATAGAACCGAGGCCACTTAGGGCCATCACACGTTGCTCTGTCGTACTACTCTAGCTTTCTGTTGTTATACTGTCATTATATCTGGAGTAAGAGGATGTGATTTAATGTGATTAATTAAAGCCTAATAAAGGGAGGTGGATTTTCTCCTATTACATAACATAAATTTACACACACACACACACACACACACACACACACACACACACACACACACACAGTTTATGTATTTTTGTATTTAGTTATAATATTAATACAGTTGTAATGTTATTAAAAAAAATACAATTTAGCCTAAATCTATAAATAAATAAAATTGAATGTAATATAGTACAGTAATATATAATAAGATGATTAATTTAAATTCTAAGCAACATAAATAAATAAATAAATAAATAAATAAATAAATACATAAATAAATATTATTATTTATTTTTAGGCTTGTGAATGTTTTACACTGTTAATTATTTTTCATAATTATATAATGCTCCATAATATCTACATGCCTCATCATAGTCAGCAATCGTTCACATTTTTTAAATCTTAAAAAAAATAAACACAAGACTGAAATTCTAAGTGTCTGTTTTAAATCAAAAAAATAATAATACCTGTTTTCTGTCAGACACATCTGATATATTTAATGTCACCTTCCATCTTGTCATCTTGTATTTTTTTCCTATTTCTTTATTGAGAAATTATTTGTATTGTATCAGGTCTTTTTTTTTTTTATTTCAGTCTTCATAAGTCATATAAATCGTTTGCTTTTGTCTGGTTCAGTTGGTTCAATTCATGCCAATTTACCTAAATATCTTCTTACATTTCTCACACACACCAGCAAACATTTAAACTCTGAACTAGAGACCCGTCTGCTCTCAGTGTGGAATCGAACCCTCTCTGGGGCGGACGCTTAAAGGTTTTTGGTGTAAAGTTTTTTGACAGTGGCCTGGCATGCTACGCTGGGCATCCGCTCCTTATCCTGTCTCCTTAATGAGGACACAAGCTTGTGTTATTTGTGTCCACTCACCCAGCCAAAGCTATCACACACTCATACATATTCCTGTGCTCTAATACACACCACACGGACTTTCTCATCACTTAGTTTGCTGCTTGGAGGCTTGGCAATTAGAAATGCAGTATGACGTGTATAATTATCACTGTATTATTTTTTTCCAGATTTTTTGAGTTTCATATTCCAATAACTGGATTTAGGTTATTCTGGACCTCATTTAAATATTCACTAAATATTTAATGAGCAAAAGAAAACGTACTTGAATATGCGGTCACAGAAACAACTACTTGTAACATGGTAATACAGAGACATCATTAAACAGTGTGCTGGAATTATTGTGACTGCACAGAGTTTACACAGTTAGATTTCAGATTATTTATTTAATTAAATATATAGATGATTTCCTGGGTAATTTTGCTGATAGGAGAGTGGAATGTGTATAAGTGGAAGGAGAAAACTGTCAAGATGTACGTAAATTCAAGAAAATCTAAAAGAAAGAAAGAAAGAAAGAAAGAAAGAAAGAAAGAAAGAAAGAAAGAAAAAAAGACAATTTCTCAATTATGTGAAAACTTATTGTTGTATGTAAATTTATTAATTGTATTCGTAATTGTATTTATATTTGTATATGCAGAATATAATTCTTAATTACTATGCATTATAGCATATATATATATATATATATATATATATATATATATATATATATATATATATATATATATATATATATATTGTACTGTATACTATATACTATATATAGTTTTATTACTTTATTAAAATAATAAATAGATTTTTTTAGGGACGATACAAAATGAGGGATCCATTTATCTTATATACCAGCAGAAATGACACACAGCAAAACATGCTCCTGAAAAAGAAGACATTCATTCATTCATCTTCTACCACTTATCCGAACTACCTCGGGTCACGGGGAGCCTGTGCCTATCTCAGGCGTCATCAGGCATCAAGTCAGGATACACCCTGGACGGACTGCCAACCCATCGCAGGGCACACACACACTCTCATTCACTCACACAATCACACACTACGGACAATTTTCCAGAGATGCCAATCAACCTACCATGCATGTCTTTGGACCGGGGGAGGAAACCGGAGTACCCGGAGGAAACCCCCGAGGCACGGGGAGAACATGCAAACTCCACACACACAAGGTGGAGGCGGGAATCGAACCCCCAACCCTGGAGTTGTGAGGCGAACGTGCTAACCACTAAGCCACCGTGTCCCCCAAAAAGAAGACATGAGAAAAGTAATTATTGAGCCAAACTGGGATTAAAAAAACAAAACAAAAAACCCATATAAATAAAAAAATATAATTGTATTTATGTGAAACTTGTTTTTTTTATTTTAGCAGTATTTAAACACATAACTTTGTGAGATTTTTCACGAATAAATGGACTGAAAAGCTCCCAACGCTCTCCCTGTCCGAGCCGTTCATTACTTACAGGTGTGAGCTTCTAAATTTGCACTCATGAGACCACGATAGCCAGTGCTGACAAAAGCACACTATATCTCTCTCAATCAAACCGGTGGTCTCAAACACTCCCACTCCCATCCTCACTATAAACAACCCGGTTTATTTTCAGCCCGGGCAAATAAATGGGATTTAACTCCTGTGAGGACCGGAGGGAGCAGGTAGATTTCCACAGAGCGAAAGGGAACGTGGATGTGTGTGGGGTATAATCATTTAGCTATTGAGAGAAAGTCCCCTGGTGTTATGACGAACACAAACACCCATTTTTTTTTAAAATGGAAACACAGAGTGGGCAAAAAAACCACCCAGTGTGGGTGAGATAGAGACCGGAAAAAAACGGAGCAGGGGGAAAAGTGTCTTTATTTGGCTTTTCCTTTGAACAACATTGCTATAGATAGAATCGCAATTCACGCTGGATTTGGCTGTTCCTGATGTCGAGTTTCGGAAAATACACCACGACTTCAAACGAGACCGAAATGCCAAAGAGTGGAATGTCAGCTAGCTGTGTGTAACCCTGTGACATGTTCCACTAATGTCAGAACAGGCGGTTACATGAGATGAGTTTGGAAATGAATGGGTGTCTGCGGTAAGAATGGAAGAAGGTGATCCGAGGCCACTGTGACGCATAAAGAACACAGTATGAAAATCTTTCTTTAAAAAAATTTCCACTCATCAAACACTTTTCTTCCTGTTTCAAAAGGTGCGGCCCAAATGGCATACATGCTGTGTGCTAGTCAATGGTTTTTTTGCAGTATAAATAGTATAAAAAAAAGAAAAAATGTACTTCATATAAATATCTGGATAATGCTCTTATTCAACGTTGCACACTACGTGGACGTAAGAATGGTGGAAATTTTTTTTTGTAATAGCATTAATTAGCAAAATAGCCTTCTCATAAATATCTGTATCTGTAAACACTGTGTAAATAGTGAATATACTTAACCTAGCGTTACAGAGAGAATCTATTCACAGGCATACTGTATGATGCTCAAATAAATACATTGGGTACCAGAATCATTTAGCCACGCCCACTTTTATGCTAAGGAATGTTAATCTCACAAGATTTGATTTCTTCAAAAGCAACCAGGCTTAGCAACGTCGGTACTTTAATTGTGTCATTAATTTATAGAACATATCTGCAGTCTAAAGATTTTATCATTTACAGACAATCAAACCCACAAAATTGGTTTGATAGAGTGATAGATACGTTATTTTCAAGTTCAAGTTCAAGTTCACTTTATTTATATAGCACATAGGACTGACCAAAGTGCTGTACAATAAAAGAGTGTTAGTAAAAATACACAGAAAAGAATTATACTAAAACAAGAGATAATGAAAGCAAAATAGAATTAAACAATATAATAATACACACTAAAACACTAAAACAAGCAATAATAAGAGCAATTAAAGAACAATAAGAAGAATTAAAATGAAAGTAAAAATTATACTGTAGATATGCCAAGGAAAACAGATACGTTTTTAAAAGGAACTTAAAAATGGACAGAGATGGTGCTAATCTTAACTCAATGGGCAAATTATTCCAAAACTGTGGCCCAATCACTGAAAAAGCTCGATCCCCTCTAGGCTTAAGTCTTGAAAAGGGAACAGTGAGGAGGTTCTGGTTGCCTGACCTTAGGCTTCAGGAAGGAGAGTAAGGATGTAATAATTCCGTTAAATAAATAGGAGCTTGGTTTTGCAAGGACTTAAAGACAAATAAAAGTATTTTAAAACGAATTCTGTATTCAATAGGCAACCAGTGAAGAGTCCTCGGCAGAGGGGTTATGTGTCGTACCTTACAATAAATATACCCAAAATCAAAAACGTTTCGGTTATGAAGGTACATTTCATCATGCAGCTAGTTACAGTGATGCGACCTGAGCTAGAAAAGTTAGAAAACTTGGATAAATTTATCGTGACAGTAAGAAGCGCTGACACGAGAGTCTCCTATAAATATTCTTACGTCAAACGTTACCATAGCGACTTGTGTTTATCCTTTCAGTGTATTAACATCGTCCACCGTTCCTCCTGTTGTTAAAACAGCCATCAGTGAAAATTGCTATTACAGAAAATTAATCAAGGCCGAAAGTTCTGTGGTATTATTACACTATAATAAACATATGTCATTGCTTAGAAATCTGTTATTTGGATGACAAATTAAGAGCTAATGCTCCCTTTTTTTCCCCCCAGAAGTCAGGGTTGAAATGTGTTATGGTACATCGTTTAGAACCAAATGACAGACTGGGGTTTGAAGAAAAAAAAAAGGTGCTTATAAAGTCACTAAGTCACAACGGATGAGAATTTCTCACACTGCAGTTGAAAACATATCTCTACTTCTCTTTTACTCATTTGGAAGTAAACCTGACGTCGCTCATAAATCACACTCGGTGGGGGTGTGTGTGTGTGTGGGGGGGTGTTATGCGGGGAGTCGTCGTGTGTCGTATCTTGAGTTGCAAACTGCTTGAGAGACCTATATTTCTGACAGGAATACACAAAATAAATATTGAAATCATTTTACATTTTGGCAGTCCTAATTCCCTGAATAAGCACAAGTCTATCAGGTAGACGGGTGTCGCGCTATAAATCTCTCCAGCCTGAGTGCGGCAAGTCGGGGGTCACTGAGGAGTCATGGGTTTTGAGGAGATATAAACCTGGTTCTTTATAGGTATCCCAATTGTTGTGTGTTAGAATTATGTGCATTGTATTAGCACTAATGAACGACGTAAATTCTCGGTTTTACGAGCGGCCCTTTTACGAGGCAGGGGAAATAGTAAAATACGCGCTTTTTCGCGTTAGCCCTGTTTGTCACCCTGCCACCGGAGTTCACACACACTGTTTTCATTAACCCGCAGACGATCGCACCACCTGAGTGTGTGAATGACTGACTTTTCCCTACCTGACATTTAACAGACAGCTTTACATGAGCGTGTGATTGGTCGATCAAAGTGGACGCAGGATCAGAATTATTACATTGGAAAAAAAAAAGTTTTAGTATGTGATGTGTTTCCTGAACCTATAACTGTCTTTTATACCTCCTTGTTCGAAGCTGTTAATGTAAGACTAGAACACACAACGTTTGAAATCACCCTTAATTTAGTTCAGAAGCTAATTATCCATAAAAATCTGTATAAAGATGGCTCCTTAGTTAAAAACAAAGGTTATAGCCCATGTGTGTCTATGAGTTTCAACTAACAGTAACATGAAACTTATAAATGTCATATAAGGATTGATGTGCTCTTGTAAACTGAAAGGATATCAACCCTCTTCCTTCTACTCATTTTTAGTCTGTATTTCTTTCCTCGATGGAATTAAATCTACTCATTCAGACGTTAGGCAACAATTCTGAGTCCTGTCCCTGACCTGTGTACATGGACTTTATGTTCTCTTTGTGCTTCCGGGGTTTCCCCTGTATAGTCTGGTTACCATCCCTGCTCAGGATGTCCCGTAACTTGTGTCCTGAGTCTCATGGAATACTCTCTAGGGTCAATGTGACCCTGTGTAGGATAGGTGGTGCAGAAAATGGATAGATGAATGGATGAATGGATGGATGGATGAATGGATGGATGGATGGATGTTCTAACCAGTTACATGGCCTCACACATTGGCTCATCTGTCCTAGATGGACAGATGAGGAGAAAGAGAGGATGGGTGCAAAGTGTAATCCAGAGGAACTCTTGGTGCAAGGTGGGAATATATGCTGGATGGGTTGCCAGTCCATCTCTGGACACAACACACACACACACTCACACACACAAAGATACACACACATTCACACACTCATTCACATCTGATTACTTTTTCATTTTCACTTCATAAAAAGTAATAGTGTCTCAGGAGCTCTGGAGCTCTGGAGCGTAAGTTGTCCAGAAGGAAACTCTCCAAACCCTCAGACTGACAAATCAAGCAATTACATGGGAAGTGATGATGTCATCATTTCTTACTTCAGCTCTAAGCATCCTGCCACATTTCACATTCACAGCCTTGACCTAAATGAGAGAATAGAGTCACCAAAGAGTGAGTGTGACAGAGAGAACGAGAGAGAGAGAGAGAGAGAGAGAGAGAGAAAGAGAGAGAGAGAGAGAGAGAGAGAGAGAGAGAGAGAGAGAATAAAGATTGAAATATCTCCCAGGGACATTCTGCTTGCTATTTCAGAACAGCTCTTATCTCCTCCCTGTCAGCCGTGTTAATATAGGGATGAACAATATTTCATGAAGGGCAGCTGAATGCAGTTCGGCTGGCACACACACGCTCCTCTTTCTCCTCCTCGTGCCCTCGTCTGTCTTTTGTACCCCCTCTTTTTTTTCTTTCCTCTCTGTCAGATAGTTAGCAAGGGAGAGCGAGAGGGTGATAAGCCTCTCTCTTATTTTTCCTCCTCCTTCTCGGCTCCTCGACACTCTTTTGCATTTTCATATCAATAATCGGGCAATTTCCCTACATGCTAATCCATCAAAGCAGAGCTACGGGTAATCCGGGGCAGAGAGGAGCTCTGGAGGCTGCAGGTGAAACGCTGTTGTAGAAAGACAACATTTGTTCTCCTGAGCCGCACACAAAAGCTGTCTCTGTCTGGCATGATCGATCATAGGTATGGAGGAGACTCAGGTTGGTGAAGAGATACTCAACATTTTGCACCTGAAAAAAAAAAAACACAGCGAATGAACCTACTCAGCTTCCAGGCTTCGATGGCCTTGCCCTTTGTCTGTGTATATAGCCAAAGTGCTTACCTCTCCTCTGTGAAAAGATGAACAATGCAAAGCAAGGGCAGGAAAGGCGCGAGAGAAAGAATATCAGCCGGAATGTAATATCTACAAATGCTGACAGGGTTGAATTTCACGGCCGTATTTAAGATTACCCCAGCTTTGAAAAGCAGAATTTTGCACAACAATAAGTTTGGGGGTTTTGATTTTAATTTCTCTCTAATCTTCAGGGTGAAAGATGTGCTCCAGTGCTTGCCTCATCGCAGTCCTTGGTGTGTTTTGTAGAATTTAGATGCTTACAGATCTTTTCAGGGCCATGTGGGCAGCGTTAAGTCTGGTGTATTCTCCTCCTCGGAGTGGTTCCTAAGCAGGTGAAATGTAGTGATACACTAGGAACAGAAGGACGGGTTTGAGAACATCTGATCGAGACGATCTGATTGAGTTTTGGCCCAAGTGAAGTCTACTGTGATTCTATTGTAGCAAGAAAGAGATTCAACTATTCGACTCTGAATCATTCATTCATTCATTCATTCATTCATTTTCTACTGTTTATCCGAACTACCTCGGGTCACGGGGAGCCTGTGCCGTCTCAGGTGTCATCGGGCATCAAGGCAGGATACACCCTGGACGGAGTGCCAACCCATTGCAGGGCACACACACTCTCTCATCCCCTCACACAATCACACACTACGGACAATTTTCCAGAGATGTCAATCAACCTACCATGCATGTCTTTGGACCGGGGGAGGAAACCGGAGTACCCAGAGGAAACCCCCGAGGCACGGGGAGAACATGCAAACTCCACACACAAAGGCTGAGGCGGGAATCGTACCCTCAACCCTGGAGGTGTGAGGCAAACGTGCTAACCACTAAGCCACCGTGCCCCCGACTCTGAATCAATTCAATTCAAATTTATGTGTATAGCGCTTTTAACAAAGGACATAAAAGCAGCTTCACGAAACGTAAGAAATATAGAGCAAATCGTTTATTATTACACAAATGTTCAAGATTAATATTATACTTCTATTTAAATGTGTTTGTATTTATCCCTAATGAACAAGCCTGAGTTAAATGAGGTGACTGAGGCGACTGTGACGAGGAAAAACTCCCTAAGATGGAAGAGGAAAAAACCATGAGAGGAACCAGACTCATAAGAGAACCTCATCCTCATTCGGGTGACACTAGATGGTGTGATTATAAACTATTATAAATAATTTATAATGAATTGACGTATGGTGGAAGTGACTTGATTCAAAAGTGTTATGTATTTCAGATGTACATATGAGCAGTGTTGTGCTAGTTACTAAGAAATAGTAACTAGTTACAGTTACTAGTTACTTCATTCAAAAAGTAACTCAAAAATTTTTAGTTACTTTTTTAAGAACGTTCTTTAATGTTCCCATTAATGCCCTTTTATGCGTTATGGTCTATAAAAACACAAAACTGTATGTTGATCTGTCCCTGGCTAACAGTCCGGTTAAAATCTAGTCGCTGTTGTTTGGCTGGAGGGGCTTGACTCACTTCGAGTGTGTCCCCCGGCACCGGGTTAGCTTCTAGCTTTGTCGAGGCATGTAGTTTCTGGAGGTGCTTTGACAGATTGGAGTTGCTGTTTATCGCAGTAGATAGGACCTTCGAACCAGAAAGACACAGCTTACATTTGACTAAAAGGTTTTTGTCTTTATGCTCAACTAAAGTGAAATAATGAGCATATTTCCACTTTGAGAAACTCGTCTTGCTCTCGCCTCGACTCGCCATTCCTGCCGCACATACTTGACTAAACTGAACCACGCCCACAGTGCGGCATCTTCTTGTTTACAGCGGTTGGCATCCACCAATACTACAATGCGTCGCTGCTGTAAACAGGTTAGTCTGTAGGCTACACTTCATCCTATATGAATTAACTTAAAAAAGTAACGGATAAACGCACAGTATGATAACGGTAACGGAGTTACTTTATTTAAAAAGTAATGCGTTAGAGTATTAGTTACTGTCAAAAGTAACTGTGTTACAGTAAAGCGTTACTGCCCAACACTGCATGTGAGCTGCTAAACGGTGTGACAAGATGAAAACTGAGACAGTGAACAGGACCTGCAGAAGTGTCATGTGTTCTAGATGTTTGGTCTGCAAAGACAGAACAGTCAAAATAATAACTGGTTGTTACAAAAACAATTATCTAATCA
Source organism: Tachysurus vachellii (assembly GCF_030014155.1). NCBI lineage: Eukaryota > Metazoa > Chordata > Actinopteri > Siluriformes > Bagridae > Tachysurus > Tachysurus vachellii. The sequence continues at coordinate 13,219,677 of NC_083482.1, read as the reverse complement.
TTTATTTAAAGTCTATGTTCATTATTCTTGTGTGACGTTTGTTTGACTCTTGTTTTTATTCCATCTTCATATTTCTGACCAAGAAACAAAGAAATTTAAGTATTTTTAAATTAAAGTATTCTTAAACAGTTCTGACTTTTTTCTCGAGTTTCTATCTGATTCGCACTCAGACTAATAGGTGTGAAATCTCTCTCAGACTCCTACATTAGAGCTACGATGCTAGACAGAGTGAGTAAAGTGAAGCACAGCAAGAATGTAAAACTTATGACGTCTCATTAGTAGCACATTTATCATCTCCTGTGTGTGATTTAAAACACTGACTAGGTCAAATCTTTTTAACTGCCTCCAGGGAAATCAATGTATGTCACTGCTGAGGAAAAAAAAAAACTCCTCTTGCCTGAGTTTATTTCATCCTGCTTGGTCGTAGGCCTGCGTTCATGATTTTACGTTCCTCCTTGGGAAACCTTGGCTGAACGTCTGTCTCATTTCACCACTTTAACTTAATACACACTTGTCCTTTTTAATCACGGGCGCCAATGTTCACACGGAGCGTCCGTACGCCCGGCCGAGGAGTAATGTAAATGGTCTTTAGCGAGACAGCGAAGCATGCGAGACATAGCAAATTACACTCCTTAACACCGGTAATTACAGATATACCGACACGGCAGGAGAAAAGAACACACTCAGAACAAGGGAGAGATTATGTATTAAAAATGTTATTAACGTGCCTCCATGCAAGGTCAGAGGATGCAGACAAGATGGTGGAATGGGGAAGTGTGTCAGAAGATGTAGAGTAATATGTACAGGTGAATGATAAATGCTTCAGGATGATAAATAGTCTCTACACTGTTTGGTGTTTTGGTTAGCATTAGTACAGTACATTCAAATTCACTCAAGGGCATCACAGTGGTGAAGAGGATAATGTCAACATCTACAGCTTCATCCTGAGCTCAGGTTACTGTCTGTTTAGAGATTAGGTCACATGTTCTTCCTGTATCTGAATGGGGTTCTCCGGTTTCCTCTTGGCTCCCAAAAACATTCCAGTACATGGACATCTAGGTGTGAATGAACATTTGAGTAGTGTTTGATGATCTCTGACAGACTAACATGTCATCCAGGATGTCTTCACGCCTTACATCTAGGTTCCGCAAGATGGACTATGGATTTGCAGAACTTTTTCCTAGAAACTGATTAAAATATAAATGATATTCTACAAAAAAAAACAAAAAAACAACTGCAACACGAATCGGATTGACACTGAATCGATTCAAGTGCAAAAGCTATTCAACTCGGAATCGACTCTAAATTGACTCAAGTGCATAATCCAACCATATAAAAGTTAGGACATACAGTATGTACACATGTGTACATATTTCAGTGTTTTTTTGTTTTTTGTTTCTCGATATTTGCTGTCTATATGTTTGTCCGCGTGAGGAAGATAGAAGCAGGTAGAAAATGGAAGGAGATAAAAATGACACAATGACAGCTTCACAAGCTTAATGTGTATCTCAACATGAAAAAGGGCTTAAAAAGGAATTAAGAGTGAACAGGGATGAGATGATGGTGATGATGAGATGAAGGAAGAAAAAGAGAATTGAGGTTTTTATTATAACACATCAACAAAAAAAAAAAAAAAAAAGCAGCAACAGCAAAAAAGGCTGATCCATTTCATACTAGTTCAGACAGAATCATCTGCCCAGTGTAAATAGCAGTTCAATAATGAATGCCCTTCCCATGCTTTTATTTGCTTTATGCTCTTTCAGTCACACACACACACACACCCACACACGCACCCATACATACAGTACATACTGTACACACACACACACACAAACTTGCTGTAAGAGACACAAATTAGAGAGCATTTTTAAGGAAATATTCAAAGCGAGGCAAAGCCGGCGGAATCAGTTATTATTTTTGATGTTGCAATTTCTGACACTTTGATGCAATCAGTGAGTAGCCGCGGCACGAGAGACTCTCCAGGGAGAGAACTGTCAGTGCCGAGAGGCTGGCGCGAGAGTAATTATCGCAGATCAAACCCTGCTCGTTAGTAGGCAGGGATGGGAGGCAAATGCCAAAAACCAGCCAATGTTTCGCAAACGCTTGTTCAAGGATATCCTAATTGCTATAAGTGGTTCCTTCAGGAATGACACATCAAACGCTGCCGGCTGTGTGATGTCACCAGCGCGCCGCTCCACAATGGGTGAATTAAGGGAAGAGGGCGCAGCTAAGAACACAAACAAGGACGGTTTCCTGTCTTTAGAACGGCATACACACATAGACGCAGAAATGCCCCCCGGCACTTTATTTAAATAAAAAAATACACTAACGTGTTATATTTGTGACCTTTCGCTGTCTATCTTTGTCTGTTTCCTTCATATACACAAGCACATGCATGCAAAACACAAAGACACTGGGACAACAGAGTTAGCAAACACATTGATCTCAGCAGGATACACTGGCATCTAGCAGTTTTCACTGACGATAGGGTGGATATGGCCAAAGTGGGGTAAAGTGCAAGAAAAATAGATTCAGAGAAAACTCCTGGAGATAATCATAAACTCTGTTCCTTAAAAGAAGTTATGTTTAAAATAGACGGGACACAAATAAGCAGGACTCACACCTCGGTCTCCACCCTCTAATTACAGTTGTTCTCATATTATACTACAAAGCATAAAATAACACTGAACTTGATTTAAATAAAGAATTGAAATTGTCATCATTGTTGGAAGAGACGAAGGAGAAGCTTTTTCTACAGCGTGAGTCGTGAAAAATGTATTAGATATTGTCAGAAACAGCAGGACTGTATGGGGAAATAAAATGTAGTATTGGTTTATTTACATATTGATTTCGAATCGATTCGATTTTAACATTGTAGAATTTGTTTAACATATCATTCATGCGTCAAGCATCATTCTACAGAAATCACCCAGTAGATGTAGTGTAACTAACTGACCCTTGACCCCTAGCAAACCACATCGTCCCAGTTTCCTTGTAGTATCTGTTCTGATTAGTTTAATATCCGATACGTTCTCTATATGATGACTTCATACTTCTTATTAAACAGATTTTTAGAGCTGGGTGTTGGAAAAGGGGCTTTGCTTCGTCCAATCCATGCATCGACCCGGTATTGTAGTGCTTCCAGGCCTGGAAGTGGCAGTGGTTGGTCAAGCGCTTAAGGGTCTTGGAAGATTGGGATTGAGGCCCCTGCACTGCTAAACTACCACTGCTGGGCCCTTGAACAAGGCCCTTAACCCCTTACTGCTCCAGGGGTGATGTATCTTGTCTGACACCAACTTCCAATGTTGGGATATGTGAATAAAGGAATTCCTCTGTGCTGTAATGTATATGTGACAAAATAAAGGCTTCTTCTAAAAATCTCTTTAGAACTTTATTCTCTATTCAGTGATGTTGATTTTGTCTAATGAGATTAACTTACCATGTTTTGTGTATTTGCTCGAAAAACAAATCTTTCACTCAAATCTTTTTTCTTCCTTATTATTATTATTATTATTATTATTATTATTATTATATACAGTAATTATATATTTTCCCATCATCTCTGTAACCTGGGCGCACGGTGGCTTAGTGGTTAGCACGTTCGCCTCACACCTCCAGGGTTGGGGGTTCGATTCCCGCCTCCACCTTGTGTGTGTGGAGTTTGCATGTTCTCCTCGTGCCTCAGGGGTTTCCTCCGGGTACTCCGGTTTCCTCCCCCGGTCCAAAGACATGCATGGTAGGGTGATTGGCATCTCTGGAAAATTGTCTGTAGTGTGTGAGTGAATGAGAGTGTGTGTGTGTGTGCCCTGCGATGGGTTGGTGCTCTGTCCAGGGTGTATCCTGCCTTGATGCCCGATGATGCCCGATGACGCCTGAGGCTCCCTGTGACCCGAGGTAGTTCAGATAAACGGTAGAAAATGAATGAATGAATGAATGAATCTCTGTAACCTACTTTGCAGACTGGATTTTAAAGTTCATTGTCACTTACATACAAACAAAGAGGTGTCATAATACCTTGATTACTGTGAATTTCATCATGAATTAATGTTATACTTACCAATAATCTTAAGAGCAAACTTAGCAGTTTAAATATATAAATATTCTGTATATTAGTTCATATAAATAATACAACTTAATAGTGTAGGATTATTAAAATATTTGAGTGAATAATAATGTGTGCAATATAAAAATGTGAACGTAAACAGTCCTTTATGATTATTTTGTCTTTGGATTTATTTGTTATTATTATGTTCTACATGCACTGAACGTTTCCATGTTTAATCAGTGATTATTATAGTTACATTCATTAGAGCATCAGCAGCATTTCTAACAGATATTAAGTTAAATACTCAGAGATGCTAAGTACAACAGACACCAAAGTGTTTACTTCTAAACACTATAAAGACTTCATATCACATTAAATACATTTAAGTCGTTGGTGTCAGTGATGTAACACAGTCATAATGTTAATGTTGTATGTATTACTTTATGCTTCCTGGTTTCTATAAAATAACAAGATATGTTTTTTTTCTGTGGAGAGAGAGAGAGAGAGAGAGAGAGAGAGAGAGAGAGAGAGAGAGAGAGAGAGAGAGAGGCTGTTGGGTAAAGTGCTGCCTATGATATATAAGTGAAAACAGGAAGTAACTTGTCTCTTAGGTTTTCCACCTTTTAAAATGTGGAATATGTCATTAATCTATTAGTAAACAATTGCAATCATTTAAAGAATTCCATGACAGTCCATGTCCCAATGGGAATTTTTTGTCATGCAAACTAGATAGATAGATAGATAGATAGATAGATAGATAGATAGATAGATAGATACTTTATTGACCACGGACGAAATGTACAGTAATCATCCAATAGCAATATACAGGAAAATCAGCTTATCACAAAAACAAGTAACCACTAACCCCTCCAAGAATAAATAAATAAATCCATTAATTAATAAATAAATAAAAACACCCAAACATGTATATATATATATATATATATATAACACTGTACTGTATGTATATGAAACACTGTACTGTCACTCTTCTCCTGATGGTGTTATTTCTTCCACAGTAACTATATCAAGCAAACCTTTGGGTTTGTTATTAACATATGTTTTGGGTTTGTTTTTAATCACTATTCATGATAAACATGCTCCTTCTTTAACTCTCCTCTGACATTAGCCTTGTTTGATGTTCGCTTATTTGTGTTTATTCATTCTGTTTAATTCTCTGTACAAACACAATGTTTACTCACATGACATATGGAGAACTCATACAATTGTACACACTGACACTGAGGCACACACTGACAATAAGACACACACTGACACTGAGACGCACAGTGACACTGAGACTCACACTGACACTGAGACGCACAGTGACACTGAGACACACACTGACATTGAGACACATACTGACACTGAGACACACACTGACACTGAGACACACTGACATTGAGGCACACACTGACACAGATGCACAGTGACACTAAGGCACACACTGACACTGAGACACACACTGACATTGAGACACACACTGACACTGAGACGGACACTGACACTGAGACGGACACTGACACTGAGACGCACACTGTCACTGAGACACACACTGACAATGAGACGCTCACTGACACTGAGGCACACACTGACACTGAGACACACACTGACATTGAGACACACACTGACACTGAGACGGACACTGACACTGAGACGCACACTGTCACTGAGACACACACTGACACTGAGACACACACTGACACTGAGACACACACTGACACTGAGACACACACTGACACTGAGACGCACACTGTCACTGAGGCACACACTGACACTGAGGCACACACTGACACTGAGGCACACACTGACACTGAGACACACACTGACACTGAGACACACACTGACACTGAGACACACACTGACACTGAGACACACACTGACACTGAGACACACACTGACACTGAGACACACACTGACACTGAGGCACACACTGACACTGAGACACACACTGACACTGAGACACACACTGACACTGAGACACACACTGACACTGAGGCACACACTGACACTGAGACACACACTGACACTGAGGCACACACTGACACTGAGACACACACTGACACTGAGGCACACACTGACACTGAGACACACACTGACACTGAGGCACACACTGACACTGAGACACACACTGACACTGAGACACACACTGACACTGAGACACACACTGACACTGAGACACACACTGACACTGAGGCACACACTGACACTGAGACACACACTGACACTGAGGCACACACTGACACTGAGACACACACTGACACTGAGGCATACACTGACACTGAGACACACACTGACACTGAGGCACACACTGACACCGAGACACACACTGACACCGAGGCACACACTGACACCGAGACACACACTGACACTGAGGCACACATTGACACCGAGGCACACACTGACACTGAGACACACACTGACACTGAGGCACACACTGACACTGAGACACACACTGACACTGAGGCACACACTGACACTGAGACACACACTGACACTGAGGCATACACTGACACTGAGACACACACTGACACTGAGGCACACACTGACACTGAGACACACACTGACACTGAGGCACACACTGACACTGAGACACACACTGACACCGAGGCACACACTGACACTGAGACACACACTGACACTGAGGCACACACTGACACTGAGACACACACTGACACTGAGGCACACACTGACACTGAGACACACACTGACACTGAGGCATACATTGACACCGAGGCACACACTGACACTGAGACACACACTGACACTGAGGCATACATTGACACCAAGGCACACACTGACACTGAGACACACACTGACACTGAGGCATACATTGACACTGAGACACACACTGACACTGAGGCATACATTGACACCAAGGCACACACTGACACTGAGACACACACTGACACTGAGGCATACATTGACACCGAGGCACACACTGACACTGAGACACACACTGACACTGAGGCACACACTGACACCGAGGCACACACTGACACTGAGACACACACTGACACTGAGGCATACATTGACACCGAGGCACACACTGACAGCAACAAGAACAGCTTCTCGGTTCTGTAGAGTCATGTCTGTAATTGGTAATGTCTAGGGGGTCTCTCTCTGTCTCTCTCTCTTTCTCTCTCTCTCTCTCTCTGTCTCTCTCTCTTTCTCTCTCTCTCTCTCTGTTTCTCTCTCTCTCTCTCTCTCTCTCTCTCTCTCACTCTCTCTCTCTCACTCTCTCTCATACTGTGCCCATTTTAACAGGTCTTTGGGGATTGTACTCCAGTTTAGGTTTGAGAGTGAGCGAGAGATGGAGAAAGAAGTAAATGCATCTCTGGAGTGTATTTGTGGACTGTGTTTATGGTTTATGCTTTCTGGGATATAGATTTAACCTTCTGGTAAGGCAGACCAATACGACAATATAATAAAGATATTGTGAAAAATGATATACTCAAGCATTTTAACACAAGCCAACTCTATAATGTCCAGTATGTCTAATTTTCTTTATTTTGTCATTCATTTTATTATTAGAGATTAAATATTTTATTGCTGTTTGCTTCAAAATAGTGGCTTTTTTTTTATTGTTTTACTGTAAATGTATATAAAAAAAATACACTCAAATAATTCCAATATTAGGAAAATTATTTAAATATTTGATACCATTCGCTAGCTATTTATCAGAGACATAGACCTTTTTATTTCTGAATTTTCCATCAAGTTTATGTTATTTATAGCCCGAATTTAGATTTAAAGCGTATAATTCGAGTGATAGGTCGAATAACAAGAGCTATAAAAATACTGTAACCAACTGAATCATGGACTTCTACTTTGAGGTAGTCAATATTTCTGCAAATTTGGATTTATGTGCAGGGAAAGTGACAAAATCAAATCCTTTCCCAACTGAATGATATACTGGAAGGAACTTTTTTAGATTCACTTAACGTTTCCCTGCTTAACCTCTCAAGGGGAATTCGAGGCAAATCATTAAGGTTGAAGGAGTTCAGCTGACAAAAAATGTGGTGAACCTCTGAAAGAAAAAAAAGAAATTTGTTCCAGTAACTTTCATGTCCTTACCTCAGATTCCGTTATTGAAAATCCGAGACGCACAAAAACTTTCCTCGGTGAGTTAATTCTGCTTATAATGTCTTCTGTTAAACTGAGTGGATTCAATTACAAAACTATTGGACAGCTATGCATCCAATAAGTTAAAAAATAATTTATTAAAGAAGTCAAATCAGTCCCTCTGGCTTAATATAGCACAGCAGGCTCGATGATGACAGCCTCTGCTGCTCCTGTTAGAGGCCCGGCGGAGAGCCATCAGAAATTATGAGAGAAAGTAACTCACTCCTCAGCATAATGGGATTGTAAAGTATGACAATTTCAAGAAACATGCCATAAATTTGTCAAAGCGAGAGACAGGTGAGACAGAGTGTTACACTAACCCTCTTGATAATGACAGCTGTATTCTGTGTATTGAGTCAGCAAGAGAGAGAGAGAGAGAGAGAGAGTGAGAGAGAGAGAGAGAGAGAGAGAGAGAGAACAGTCACTTTAGATGATGTAGAGGATTAAATCACAGCAGGATGGAGAGTAAAGTGAGCTGACGGACGGAGGTGTAATGAACGTCTGTCCGTCCCATCCGTGGAAGGATGTGAATGCGGTGATGCGCGACTGGAAGAGCTCGTAAAGAAGTGTCGGAACGGGCGGCTTCCGGCTCAGAGCAGGGAAACTGTGAGGGCCTTTACGACCACCACAGGATTTAACGGGCAATAATGACTGGAATAACCACTTCGAACATTGCTGAGTCTCGTGTGGCAGCCAGAGCAGAGCGAGGTGATATATTCTGGCCAGGGGATGACAGGAGCAATGTTTCAAATAGAAGGAAGGGACAGGGAGGGAAAAGAACACCCTGGAATGCTGTGTGTGTGTGTGTGTGTGTGTGTGTGTGTGTGTGTGGGAAGACAGAGACCTATGAGGACTTCTAAAAGAATAAGCCTTACATATGTAGAAATAGTATATAGACCTTGGGATTTTAAGATGAAGTGATTCTGTGATTTTAAGACCAGAGCTATGCTACATTCACACATGCATTGATTGTGTGACCTGTAGTTGTTCCTTTACCTAATTGCCATAGTAATAATATTTATCAGTGGACGGTGAAACTAGCAATAAAAATTAATTCGCTTGCCAAAATAAAACATATTGGATGAAGAAGTGGCCAAAGTGAATAAACGCATCATATCATACACGATGAAGGACAATGCAGTGTGATCTGTCTTCACTGTCTTCACTCTCGTTTTCATAGTCGCTGCATCGAGTGACTATATTTGCATGAAGTTAATCTTTTCTCACCTTTCTGACATCGCCGGACACGTCTACGTCTAGTCACCAACAGACGCTGGTCGCTCGTGTTGCCGTGAAGTCGGCAGCTCTCGCTGACAATGATTTATCTCCAGTCGCTTGGTCGCTGTGAGTCTCTGAAAGTCGCTGTATGTGTGAGCGTAGCTTTACTGTTACACCTAAGAAGTCCTCTCTTATTCTACACAGACAATAACGTGAGGTGATTATAACAATAATAAAATTGTCTGTATATAGTTAGAGCTAACGTACCATCCAGTAAAACTATGACAAACCCTGACAAAGCTCTGACACTGGAGACTCCTTGAACAACTCCTTCTTTAACTCATCTTCTTTTTCCTGGAAAATTTCACCATCGAGAATTCAAAGCGGTTTATTCTTGTTTAGAACAAGAACATATTAGAATGAGTGCATTAACAAAAACCTGGGATTTGTCTTGCACTATTGTCCGAGGTGCTTTATAGAAAATTAATCAACACCTTCTGACCAATCATAATTAAGAACTCAAGCGTGCTATAGTACAGCCATAAATCAGGTACAAAGCAGATTTCATTACATAAAAAAATTGATTAAAAAAAAAAGTGCTATTTTTGCATTTTATAGGTTTAAGCTCTCATAAACCAAATCCTGACTCAACCTTAAAGCCCCTGACACTTTGATGACTTTGGTTTTGTTTGTATTTTTTTTATTATTATTTATTTATTATTATTATTATTATTTTATTTACTTACTTTCCTTTTTTTTGCAGATGTTAATCCTAATTTATAACTCACCAGCATCCTTTGGCCCAAGATCATAACACCAATTCATTAGCTGCTGGCACGCGAGTGTATCCTGATTTTCAATAAACTCTCTAAAGCTGATAGACAGCGAGAGCAGCAGTCATGAAAGAACCTCTATTTCACAGGCTGGCACCTGTTCAAGCAACCATATGCTGCCATAATCTCTTAAAAAGCAACATCCAAGTCCAAATTTAATTATGTAATAGCCCAAATGCAGGCAGAGTGCAGACGTAGCAGCTCGGCCAGCTGCTAAGCAGCCTGGAATTCGCTTTCTTCCTCCATGACCTCATGAGCTAACGGTGGAGTCTTTGAGGCGGTGCAGACAGAAACATTTATCTAGCGTTATGGCCGTAATAAATTTGTCAATGTCCATATGTCTCTCACGTGAGAGCCGTTTACTTGTTGTCCATCAGTGGAACGTCTGGGTAAAGTGACAGTGCAGTCACCAGTTGTGTGCCGCAGTCTTAGAAATTTGCACATAATGAGCTGTGACACATCCGAATCTGTCAATTCACACGAAGGCAAAGAGTTTCTTCCTGGACATCTCCGTGTTTCAGTGCAGTCAGCTTTTCTTATACAGTGTTCATAGATTGAAAAACTCTCTACGAGGATTCTTTCGAAGAGGTCTGATGAGCTGCATAGTGTTTAAGGAGACATAAAAGCAATATAAACAAACAAACAAACAAAGAAACAAACAAAGAAACAAACAAATAAAAACCTGTTTGTATCCACATGCAAATGATTCAGTATTTGACAATGGCAGTTAATCTACTACCATACAGTACAAAATGAATTGATTCATAATGCGGTGATTCAATGTTTGATGATTCACTGAATCACCTGTAATATTATATATATATATATATATATATATATATACACACACACACACACATTTTTTATTTATTTATTTTATTTTATACTTAGTTTAATATTTTGTTTGTTTAATGGATTTAACAGATCTTTTTAATACACACATTATTTATAGTAAGCATTTATTTTATTATCATTATTATTATTATTATTTTTTAATAAACTGTTCTTTGCATCACGATGGATTACGTCTTGTAGAAAATATTACACGACACAGATATCATTGAGGTACTTCGGATGCTTCTGTTAACTTTGCCCTATATGTTTGAAAGCAGGTGATAAGATTGCTTTCCTCTGCACAATACACTGAGCTGGTATTGTGCTACATTTGCACCCTGCAGCTTGCTTTGGTTCACCCTGCCATAATAAAGCATTCAGCACATCCTTTTGTGCTCCTAACTCACAGTTTAAGTGAGACTCATATAGGACCTACTTATCGCAAAACTTCCCCTGACTCCAGATACGTACACGGCTAAATAAGTTTGGAGAGTTTGCTTTCTCTAACTCCTTTATATGCTATTTTGCCAGCAGTAATTAAGATTAAAACTGTAGATTTATTTTTCTCCAGCATGGGAAAAGGATGCATAAGTTAAGCATGTTGTGAAAGGATGTATTGTCAGACTTTTCTTTAGCAGTTTAAGTCAGATCGCTGTGTAGAATGAATAAACAACAACAACAACAAAAGAAATCAGGATATCTGTGTTTGTTTTGTGGGAGAAAGTTGCAGAAGTTTTTCTCGGGATGTACATAAAAAGCATTCCTAAGCAGAGCTGCTCTTAGCGAAAATACCTCAAAGCGGTTAAGATAATGCACAATTGTCATGTGGATTGAAGTGCAATCTCGCTCCTACTTCCCCCGGCAGATAAGTGCTCCCATTGATGAGACCTGGCACCCTGCTCTTATCTGGCAAACACTTTGCGGCAGGAACAGAAGCTCACGAATAAAGTCCCGCTAGATTGTGATGGTAATACATCTGCTTAGTCGCAACATCTCGTCTGATGGCAAACAATAACGTAGGACGCTATTTTAGTCGCGTAAGCAATATTTTTCCTTTTCTTAATAAATGTTTGAAGTTGTTGTTACTCTGAGATACTTCAGAGTAAGAGCACCGGTTCTGGTTCTGCCGAATATGTCTTAAGTCACAGTGTCACGGTTGGGAATTATTATTATTACAAAGTGTTTATTAGAGTTTTATCAGCTAAATGTTAAACCTGAAGACAAACACCAGGAAACACTGAGCGATGCAAATGACTGGTTATTAATGATTTCTCCACAGTACGGTTGGTAGTCATGTGGGCATGTCCTTACAATCTGCATTGAGTAATGAGTGACAGGTGTCAATTACCTAGCTGAGCGAATGGAAAGTGCTGGAAATCATGGCCATGAGTAGGATTAAACTAAAAAGTGACAAAAAAATGTTGAAAATCCTAAAAGATTTATAGAATCCAAGGGTAAAAGCTTTAGACTTTGCTCGCTGGTTTGACACGATCACCGACGGTCGATTAATGGCCGCTGCGATCAGTTTTTTCTAGTGACACCTACGTGCAGTGTGACATCTCCTACAACGAGCGTCAAACCAAGAACCAATAGGAGCGCAGAACTTCAAATTACCTCAGGGAAGATGTCGAAACAAGTCAGGTGGACATTACAAGTCATGTCAAGTCAAGCCAAGAAGCTTTTATTGTCATTTCAACCATACTGTATATAGCTGACGCAGTACACAGTGAAATGAGACAACGTTTCTCCAGGTCCATGGTGCTACATAGAACAAAGACAGAGCTACATAGACCAACACAGAGCTAAACACTTAAGTAAGTTAGTCCTAGCTACATAAAGTGCATCTGGTGCAAACAGTGCAAGACAAAATAGAGATACAAAACACTACAAGACAATACACAAAAGCCAACCAGAGTACATACTGTATATTCTATAGACTGTATATTCTATATACTGGAATGAACACTTAAAGTAATGGCAGCAGTTAGATATTTACAGCAGGAAGAAAAACTAAAAACGATACAGATTGTATTCGGTTGCTGCTACCTGCAATTTTAGTGAGAGAATATGAGTCTGAACGTGCCACGGATCGATGACGGAAAAACGGAAAAGTCTTTTTCTGAAGCGTCGTGACTGTGGTACAGTGTGACATGATGACACGTAAGATCCTACAGTGTGACATGGGGATCATGTTCGTACAGTCTGACAAGTAACAATCGCCAAGGATTATGAAAAATCACAGTGTGAGCCAGGCTTAGGTCTGGAGAACATAATGTGTATGTATGTATATATGTATGTATGTATGTATGTATGTATGTATGTATGTATATAAGTTTAGACTATTATTGGGAGGAAACCCAGACAAATAAGACAATAGCACTCAGCACAATTCCTCCATTGTGTCATTATTTATGTTCACAAAATCATCATTTGTTGGTAAAACAGATTTTGATTTTATTCACTAAACTCAGGAGATACAAACTTTTGCAACCCCTTACATGTTCTCCCTTTTTGGAAGCACTTGTTCCTCCAGTCCACAGTGGGGCGCTGTGCTCTGAACACACTCAAAGAGGAAAGCCTGGATTTTGGTTAGATTTTCTCCACACTCCACACTGCTTCCTTTACTGCATGTTTTTTAGAGGCTTTGAGATTTGTTTGTGTGTGTGTGTGTGTGTGTGTGTGTGTGTATGACTTGTGTTCTGCTCTAACTAACTCAGCTAAGCCGCCAGATGTGATCTGAATTCATTAAAATGAGTTTCTTGCAGTGGCCGATTCATTTGCATTGTGTACACCTTGTTTGAATAATTACTCAAACGGCTGATTAGGCAGTCAGGGGATGTGTTAGGTCTCTCTGAGGGAAACACTTTCACATTGGATCAATAGAACTGCTCCTTTACCTATTTATACTGAGGGAAATTAGGCACCATGTTTCATTCTTTGACATTATATGCGTATGTTTATTTATTTATGACTAGACTTGTAGAAATTTAGTATAATTCTCAAATCCAATTTGTCAGATGCTGTGCATTATTTTTCTGTGTCTAAGAAAGTAGTTCCGGCTGTGATGTGAATGACAGGTTTGGATTAATACGCTTGTTCTGATATGTTATTGTTTCTATAGGAACAACTCACACACAGGGATCACGGCAAGTTTCCCAGCATGGGAAAGTTCAAGACAGAGGATTTCATGCCTTCTGGTTATTGAGAGAGAAAAAGAGAGAGAGGGGAGGGGGGGGGGGGGGATACCCTATACTTTATATAGGAACCTTATAGGTTCTCCATTACTACTGTTTAATCAATGTTAAACTTAAACATAATGGAAACCCTCCAAGAAGAGACCTATACAAAGAACTCCTTATAAAGCTTTAAGTGGAATTTTTTTTTTTGGATAATTAAAGAAAAAAAAAAAACAATAATGGTTAATAATTAATTATACAATAATAATTATTGTTCTTATTAATAAAATTGATAATATTGAATAACTAACAGTTGCGTTTCATAATTAAATAAAAAAACATTGTTTTTATCTAGAAATAATAATGTTGAAATTATTCTAAAATGTCTTTTTAGATCAAATATTTGTTAAAAAAAAAAAAAAACTGCATCCACAAATAAGTGACATAATTTAAAATATATCTAATTTTATTAAAAAATTAAAAATAATAATAATAATTTTATAATAAATAATTCTAAAATAAGTTTTCAGATGCAGGATAGAAGAAAGACAGAAAATGAGAATGGGGGAAAAAAAGCAAGAATAGATCGAAGGGAAAGAGACGGAGAATGAAGTGCAGCCTCTTTATCTATAGTCAATATAATATAATTATTATTCTTTTTTTTTATCATATATCTCATGAATGTGTGAGAGCCAAAAAATAGAATCCGTGTCTGTGTCCGGCCTGTAGAAGGTCAGCCGGATTATTTGTCTGATTCTGACCTGAAACAATGATAACGCCTTGACCCTCATTTAGCAGTGTGACACACACACACACACACACACACACACACACACAATCTCTCTCTCTCTCTCTCTCTCTCTCTCTCTCTCTCTCTCTCTAATGTGTTAGTTTGCCCTGTGTTATGTAACATGATAGCTCTGCACTGCTACAGGGCCACAGTGTTAAAGTGGAATAGCGGGCCACGCTGCTAGAGATTCACCCTCAGCAAACAGTTTGCCATCTCCCACCGGCCGCAGTTCAATCAGGATAAACAAAGTGTGTTAGCGACGGGCGCTAGCAGCCGGCGGGACGCTCAAATACAACCGCATCAGCAGTCCTGTTAGTAGAGGACGGGGGAGAAGAGTATGTGAATTTCACAGAGAGAAAGCTTGTTTATTTTTGTTAAATAAGCCCTTGTATGTCTCCCAAACGCTGTTATTTGACCGTGCCCTACATGACCTCCAGAAACAGAGAGCGAGAGAGAGAGAGAGAGAGAGAGAGAGAGAGAGAGAGAGAGAGAGAGAGAGAGAGATAGAGGGAGAGAGAGAGAGTTACAGAAACAGAGATCGTTCCCATTTTAGAAGATTCAGTTAGAACATATGAGGTGTTTAATTTAGTAACAAATTAAATGTTTCAACTGTTTATCTTCTAGAGATATTTCCATAAATGGAAAGATATTTGCTGTATTCATAATAAATATCACTGTGGTATGGGTTTAATTATGGACTTCATGGTTTATTTTAATATGGACACAGAATAGAAATAAGCAAAAAACACAAATCAGCGCATCAATATTTCAAAAGTTGAAAATATTATATTGAATAAATTATGATATAGTCGATAAACTGGTATGAAAAAAAATCTATTGTTGTTCTATTTATTGCTATTGGTATCTTTTTCTGTTTCTTAAATTATTTCTTTTTATGTGTCTTTGTGTGTGTGTATATGTATGTGTGTGTATGAGAGAGAGAGTGTGTAAGAGCTCCAACTACAATACAGGTGTGGATGCCTAACTAATGCAATCGTACCTGTTGCCATGTTAATGAATAAAGAATCTGTAGATCACCTTTCCAGAGACTCCATTGAGCACTGTTACTTTAAATGAAGGCCTCGAACCCCAGCAGACATGCTGTAGCTCCTCCTCGGCGTCTGATCCTTCCTCTTCAGGCCTGCCGGGGTCATAAGGGCAGGGGCGATTAGGAGAAAAAGGTGTAGGGGTGTCACCTTTAGGGCAGAGTGTTTTGGGGGCAATGCCCACATCAAGCAAACCCCCCAAAACAAAATGAAGTCTACACCGTCATTCAAAGCAGATGGCTTTTTCTGGGAGTGTGTCAGCTCTTGTTCAGGCTGTGCTGCCTCTGGCAGACCTCAGCACGGATGGTTAATAGGCATGCGGCAGGAAAATGTGGCCAAACCACACTGGCTTAGCAGAGGGAAGCCAAAGAGTCCGTGAACTAAGCTCTATATATCCAATAATGTGTATACTCATCTACACACACAGTTATTCCAGGAATTACAGCATAGCAAGTTATTATTGACAATTATTAATAAGTGAATAAACAGGCTAGTCAGTGAAAACACTCAAATCGGCATGTCATTAATAGAAACTGGGTGTGTGGGTGTTTTATTTACTATGTACACATACAAAAAAAAATTTATTTCTGGGACACATGCACATGTCTTTACAGACAGATCTGAACTCTAGTGAGGACATCACTATGTAAACTATCTGTCTCTCATCCTGTGTAAATAGCTGCAAATGAGTCATATCAAGGCTAGGCCAGGGTATGCTAATTAGGATACACAACTGGTCTAAGTGGCTCAGGATAGAACACAAACAAAGCGATCAAATAAGACCGGCTGTGTACAATGTAAATGTACAGATCGCACATCAGACATGTACAAACACAAAGATTTAATTATTATTACACAGGAAATGTAAGAATTACATACAGTACTTAAGTGTCATATGCTATAATTTCGTACATAATTCTATAATCTGATTGGTCAGAAGTTGTGGATTTTTGTTGCTATAGTAACAACTGGTACACAGAGACTTGTATGGCATCCAGTCCAGTAATAAAAAAAAAAAAAAATAAAAAAAAAAACAGAAACAAAAAGTCTTTAACAAAGAAAATCAAATTCACGTCAGCAGTTAGCAGACGCAACAGTTACGGAAGGAGCCTCCAGTGTCGCTGCTTTGATCCAGTGCTTTTCTACACTTTCTAACATCTTGGTAAAATGAGAAATAGAACATTTGTTTCCTGAGGGAGTTTAGACAGATGTAGAAGCCTGAATAATTTTCCAAAAGAGTCCTTAAAGGTTCTAGATTAAGATTTTATCTTATTATTTATTTTATCTTCTTATACATATGATATTAACTTTTATTATATATTTTATAGAAGGTTTTTGGAGAACCTGGAATCTATTCCTGATGACCTGGGGCACAAGCCACAAGGCAGGGGACACCATGGATTGTGTGCCAAACCATCGCAGAGCACAATCACACACTCTTACAAATCCATTCACAACTACGGATCACAAGGCATGTCTTTGGAATAGGGAGGAAATGAAAGTACCTTGATCAAACACAGAAGTATGGCTTGTACATGTAAAGTAAAGATGAAACTGAGCCCTCAAACCTGGAGATATAAGGCAACTGTGTGTATATTAACAATCTGCAATATAACATAATGTATATGAAAGTTTAGTGTGTAGTCTGGAATTCAGGGTATCTTTAAACATAATTGTATAAACACACATAAAATGCAAAAGCTAACATCAATTAAAGTCACAGGAGCAATTCAAGAAGGTATCTCTCTCGCTCACACACACACACACACACACACACACACACACACACACACACACACACACACACACACACACACACACACACACACACACACACACACACACACACACACACACACATACACACACACACACACACTGCTGTATCTGTACACACACAGGTAACTGATCTCTAAATGCCATCACATGGCAGTGATGTGTTGAATTAAAAAGAGATGAAGAAAAGTAAGGAAAGGGATGAAAGGAGGATTTGAAACCAACACCCACAGGCATCTAAGCTGAGAATTCAGCAGCATAGCAGAGCTAAAGCTGCATAAAAACTAGAACAATAGCAGTGAGGGTTCTCCTGGAGCTCACACACAATAGACACAAGGGCTCTCTGTAACATCTCATTATAGCTAATGAGGAGCCACTAATTAGAGTGTGTATGTATGAGTGTGTGTGTGTGTGTGTGTGTGCGTGGGAGTGCATGTGGGTCAGTGGGTGTAGGTATGTGAAAAAATAAAGGAATGAGAGTGAGTCTGTGTGTGTGTGTGTGTGTGTGTGTGTGTGTGTGTAGGCAGGTGTATGAGTAAAGGAACGAGAGTGAGTCTGTGTGTGTTTGTGTGTGTGAGAGTGTGTGTGTGTGTGTGTTTGTGTGTGTGTGAGAGTGTGTGTGTGTGTTTCAATGAGTGTAGGTAGGTGTATGAGTAAAAGAATGAGAGAGAGTCTGTGTTGTGTGTGCACATGTGTGTGTGTGTGTGGAACTAACTCTTTCTTGGAATGGATTAAAAAAGATAAACCTGTAGAATCCTGTAGAAGAATCTTCCAGAATAAATGTCAGGTCAGTAGAATATTACAGAATGTTCCGAAATCAGTCACTTTCACAACAACACACACATCTGAACTCCCTTGCACTGTCTTTTTGGTTATGGAAATCACTTAAACAAAGTGGAATTACAAATACATGTGTTTTCTTATCATTGGTCCCTAACTGAGTCAGAAAAAAACTGATTCAGTTTCCATTGGTTTTTATAAATTAATTTGTGCTTTATTGCTCTGACACAACTCCAGAAATGTGGAGAATCAAGGTGCATATAAGCTCTTCTGGTGGTTTATGGTGGTTCACACCTTAATAAGACATTTTATAAAAAATGTTTTCCTTTAATCTGTCACACAGAGTTTTATTGATTTAGGGTTACGATACACCAGTCTGAACTGGAACAGTGAAAGAAAGCCAGAGCAAAAATGCCAGCCACATCTACCTACTTTACACAAGCTAATTTCCCTTCACCAAAACAAATGTAAACAAAACTAGCTTTAAACAGAGATTAAACCTAATGCGAACAGAGCTGACCTTACATCGGGTGCAACAAATGAAAATATAGCACTGTAAAGCATATATATACACATATGCTTTAGAGAGAGAGAGAGAGAGAGAGAGAGAGAGAGAGAGAGAGAGAGAGAGAGCATTGTGAAATTTTTTATAGAAATAATAATAAAATAATAATAAATAGCATAAACAAACATTTAGCCATTTGTAAAAGGATAAGAGAGGAGAAAGAAGAAAAGAAGAAGAAGAAGAAGAAGAAGAGATGATGCAGAAAGATGCAGAAAGATGAATGATGAAGAACCGAACAGAAAAAAAGCTAATCAATTAATTAAATAAAAATAAAAAAATTATAATAATTAAAAATATAATAATAATAATAATAATAGTAATAATAATAATAATAATAATAATAAAATATAAAAAATAAAGTAAGATGAACAAAAAGAACAAGAAACAGAAGAGAAAGAAAGAAAGAAAGAAAGAAAGAAAGAAAGAAAGAAAGAAAGAAAGAAAGAAAGAAAGAAATTGGTTATTTTGAGAAAACTGTTTTTTTTTTCCAGTTTTCACTTGTATATGATAAACCTGCGACCTTTCCAACATGTCCTCTCTTCTCATCCTCACCCCACAGAATAGTACTATTGTTAAAGCCATGCTTCTCTTCTCAATGATTTTGATGCATGAGCTCCAGCTGAAGACATGCAGAGTATTAATGAGCTCCTTAAACAGGATCCTCTATCAGAAAGCCTGAAAGAGCTTCAGACAAAAGGCCAGTCTCTGCTTCTCTCCAAGCCAGCCTCGATAAACATCTGGCCTTAAGCTGGGAAAGGTATGGCAGCGCTGAAGCAGCACTAAGCACGGCCTGGGAGAGACTAATATGAAATACGAGAGCAGTTCCAGAAAAAGCAGGGGCCACCTTAATCACTCGCTAGTGCTTATGTCTCTCGCTCAGACACTGTCACTATATAGTCATTACGCAGTTATGATCTGCTTATTGTGTTACAGCTGTTATGGGATTTATAATGTGCCATGAAAGAAGGTGTATAACTGCATCGTAGAATGTGGAGGTTGGTAAAGTTTCCTTAGATAGATTAGGTTATGGATTTTATTTCACGCTGCATGTTAAGGCTCATTACGTTTAGAACCTTTTTTCACTTGTAATATATCTTCAGTCACGTGATTTATTACAAATGATGTGTTTTTTTTATATTAAGTAAGTAAACGGTCTGAATGAATGACAATGCGGATTAATTGCCTTTATACTACTGCAAATTTCCCTATGCTAAGTTTTTATAAATTTAAGAACGTCATACTTACTATCATTGACTCATGTAGAAAATTAATTAAATGAGTTATTACCTGTTATTATTTACATCTCTGAAAGTGTATACAGTCATCCCCTCTTCACCCTCTCTTTTTCCCTCTTTTTTAAAGAGATAACTGAAGGACAAAACAGCTGAAAACATCATGAGAACTCATTACAAAAAAAGAACAGGCTTAATAAAACACACTCTTGTCCATTCTGTAAATTTATACAAACTATACGTCACTACATTTTTACGACTCGGTTTATCAAGCAGTGGAACTGCCTAGTGAGCAAACGTTCGACCAAAATGCTAGCACCGTCGTCCACACGGAAGTGTACCGGGAGCTAGACAGATGTGTGACGTGATTAGACCATACTTCATTCTGAATATGTGAAATATACTGGATATAAATCACCAAATGAAATAATGCAATAAAATACTGCCTGCTGAGAGGAGATGCTAATCTAAGAGCTAGCTTCTGAAAGCAAGTGTAGCTTTTCCAACAGAAATTAGCACATAGCCATGTTCATTATTTGTTATTCGTTATTGTTTTAGCTTTGATTCTGCAGTTTGCTATTTCTATTTCTATTTCTATTTCAGTCTCCTCTCAGACAATGTTAGCATATTTCTACTTCAGTAATTTTTGTACTTATAAGCTAAAACAACCAGTAGATCCTTTTTTAACATCCATATTTTTAAGTAACAAAGTAAGGCAAGTTCCTTAATAAATAAACAGCCTACCTTATCACTTGAAAGTAATGTCATGACACTTTATGCTAATGCTAATCCGAGTTGAACTCTGCAAGCCACTGTAGGTCCTGGGGTCTGCGCTTTGTGTACATTCAAACCACTGGAGACAGACTTATTTTGAATAATCTTGCCTAATGCTGTTTTAACTGAAACAGTACTGAATGTTCCCACATGTGCGTCATCACAATCTTTAAAAGGACCAAACAAAAACCACCTTTGAACACACATTTGCACTGATTTTTGGTTATGTAAATCACATAAACAAAGAGGAATTTTAGATACATTTGTTTTGTTGTCACTTGTCTCTAAGTTTGTAATATTTACCATTAGTTTAAATCAGACTAGCCAGCAATGTTAGCTACTGGAGTTTCTGCTAGTCTAACCTACCTAGCATTAGCAAAGAAAAGTTTATGTCATATTTCTGTTTTTTTTTTCAGTTTTTTTTTTTTTTTAACTTTTTTTTTGTTTGTTTGTTTGTTTGCTTTTGTTTGTTTATTCTTCTTTTAGATTAGACAGAGTTCAAGTCTTTCAAAGGAGACACTTCATTTCAAACGTGTCTTTTTGGCTTCAACATATTGAAACATTTGACTGAGGTGGAGCCAGGACACGTGTCCTCAAGTTCAACACTGCAGTCTGGTGGATTAAACAACTCCACTGCGTAGCATGAGACGTTCAGAGCAAATTAGTTTTTTTTTTTTTTTTTTTTTTTTTTTTTTGACTTTTGTGAACTTGATTGGACGATAACTGAAATGTAAATAAAAATATACAGGAGCCCTTTTTGAATATGATATACAGTTCAGCATCAGGTCAAATTTTTTAACCAGTGAAATAAAAAGGTAGGTAGTTAAAAAGCAAGGTTTCTTGGTCATTAAATAATGTTCAATAATACACAAGTAGTAGATAATTATGTATACATACAGTATACGACACACTGATACTAATAGTAATAATATAACAACAGAACAGTTATGAAGTACAAATTATTCTAAAGTATTGAACATTGCTGGATGTTACACATTAAACTATCATGATGTTAATGTTTGTTTTTTCTCCTGTTGAATGAAAGAAGCATAAAAAAGTTTCATATTTACACCACAAGAGGCCAATACAGATACAGCAAATGTGTGTGTGCGTGTCTGTGTGTGTTTGTGTGTGTTGCCCTTGTTATATGTGCTCTCGTATACTTTAACAGCCAGATATGTGTGTGTCTGTGTGTGTGTGTCTGTGTGTGTGTCTGCTACAAATAAATGGGAGCAAAATGATAACTTCCCTATTAAGAGCGTTTCCTTTTTTTTTTTGTCTTTGAATAATGAGTCTCTTGTGGAATAGCCAGGAGAATTACAACTCAGCCTATTAATTTAACATATTTTTTGCTCTATTCTTCGATTGTTTTAACATTTAGGGTTTACATCTCTAATCAGGGAAGTGCGAAAAGAACAAAACGTTAAAGATACAGATCTCTGGCTAGTATTAATGTTGCATGGATTCATGTTGCACCATTATGCATGTATATATATATATATATATATATATATATATATATATATATATATATATATATATATATATATATATATAAAAGCTGGACAGGAAAAGCGACAACAAAGAGGCACTGGGACAAGCTTTGATGCGCACCTTCTTTTTTCTGCTTTGTTTCATCTATAGTTGGTTTTCTAATAAATATATGGAAAACTATTTCACTTTCATGCACACTATGCAAACACACACACACACACACACACACACCCATGTTCAAGCGTACCGGCAGGGGTTTCAATAAGCTCCCTGCCTTTCAAAGTGTTTCAGTGTTCTACAAAATTACCATATGAGAGGCAATTTACTCCCCTACCAAATTTCTCTGTGTTTCCATGAAAGTTCAGTCCAGGCTTATGATGGTACAAAATGAAAAGCCTGCCTTACTTGTTGCGCGCAATTAAACTGGCGCAGGAGACAGCCAGGGCAGTTTAACATTTCATAGGGGCTGTAATTATGCTTTAACTGTTAGAAAGTGGCGTCCCCGAGGAACCAATTACTTGAAAAGCGTTCATCACATGCAGGGGTTATATACAAACAAATCCTTCAAGCACAAAGTAATTGTTTAAACATTAAAAGGGATGAATTCAGGAAGCCACACCAATCAGTTTGGTGAAGCTAATTACCGAATAAGAGTGAGAAGACAGGCCGTGTTAGATAATTATGACACACCAGCGCACACCTCAGAGAGAGAGAGAAAGAGAGAGAGAGAGAGAGTTAGCCTCTGGCTGCTTGTAGAGAGGATGTGATGATCGAGGTAGATGAGAACTAATCAGCGGTTCACAGTCAGACTACACAGGAGGCTTATCAATAGAATTACGACTTCAAAATCACTCTCGCTCATAACCATCTGCAGTGTTTTTGTTCTCCGTCAGCCAAGACATTTCAATTTTGTTATCATGTCACATGATCTATTCTGTTTACTTTGCTCTTTCTATATTATAGTGAATGTCTATTGTATCTGAGCTTTGGAAGGAACACGACAGGGCACGATGTTAAAAGAAAAGAAATCAACTACGGGGTGTTGTACTGTGGTCTGATATGAATTATTAGGGAATTCTCTAATAATTGGAGATGATTATTTTTCAATAAAGTGATGATTATTTTCCAATAAAAGCATGTCTCAGTTACTTTTTGTCTCAGAAATTATAAGCATTTATTTATTTATTTATTTATTTATTTATTATTATTACCATTATTATTATTATATTTTTTTAAGGATTTGAATGACATGTAAAACATCTGTGAAACGTTTGAGCCTGCTGCTTTTTATCTCGTATACTTCAAAACCAAACAAAACCAAACAAAAACAAATTGTTTTTCATGTTCCCAAGAACCCAGAAAGTATGAAGACCTTTGACCTGATGACTTGTGTTGAAAATCTGCAACCATAAAGACTTCTTCTATAAATGTTAAAGAAAACGTCATTGTATAAATAATTATCTGTGTTATTCTTTCTTTTTTTTATAAATAAACCTTAGACAACATTTAGCATCTACCAGACAAATCCCTATATATTAGCCGATACTTGCTTCTGTTATAGATCGTTAGCCTACACCTTCAATCAACCAACAAAATCAACCAATCAGATTTTAGAATCCAGTTGCATGATATCACAGTATAACATTAGCATGACTCTTGAGGTCACATCATGTACATCTTTAGACATATAGTCGATAAGTGTAGACTACTAACCACTACTTGTTTACTATTTGCTTATGTGTTTTCAGACCTTAGAACACATGGAAATTTCAGTCATGTATGTACTTTATGAACTATCTGAACTATTTTACATGTGCAGTACACAGAAAAAACATTTCCATCATCCTAATCACCTTCCTGAGCAAAGCCGCACGAAATGTGTAGGGGAAAGATTTGGAAAGCAAATGTCGAACGCTTGTAAAAAGGCTTTGAAGTGAAAATACAGTCTGAAACAACAAGTGACGTTTACATTGTACATCCTCTCGGGATGACAGATCAGAGAAAGCTAGCAAGCATTCACACCTCTTATAACACTTATAAATATAATCTGAGAATAAATTACCACAGTTAAAATGATAAAATTATTTTTTCATATTTAGATACTTTATAACTTATATCTATCTAATAATTTATTATTTATAATAAAGCCAAACAAGCAAACAAACAAACAAACAAACAAACAAACAAACAAACAAACAAACAAATAAATAAATAAAATACTGCATTTATTATTATTATTATTATTATTATTATTATTATTATTATTATTATTATTATTATTATTATTATTATTATTATTGTTGTTGTTGTTGTTGTTCTTATTGTTGTTATTATTGTTAGTATTATTATGTATAAAGAAATAATTAAACAAACAAACAAACAAATAAATAAAATACTGCATATATTATTATTATTATTATTATTATTATTATTATTATTATTATTATTATTATTATAAAGAAATAATTAAAGAAAGAAAGAAAGAAAGAAAGAAAGAAAGTAAGAAATAGACAACAGTGCTACAATAGCTAATGTAAAACATTACTCGAAGCTAACGATGATGTTACCTGATCTCCTCTGAAGTTTCTGTAAGAAGTCAGATTTTTTTTTTTTTAAATGTGTTTTATTTATCTCAGGGTACTAGGAAGGCACATATCAAGACTTTTTTCTTCTGGCACCTGGTTGGTGGAACAAACTTCTTATCGATGTCAGAACAGTCGAGTCACTGTCTGTTTTCAAACGGCAGGTGAAGATCTACCTCTTTCTTTTAGGCTCATGGTATCACGAGTCTGTGACCTAGTGCAACAGTGCTGAAGTGTTTCATCCATAGAGACTTCAAAGCACTTTAGTACATCACTGTGGGTAAGGGCGTAAGCCTAAGGTCCTAAATGTAAACGATGATAAAAATTGATCTTAAACCACAGATTTCTGCCAAAGATTACAAAAAAATTTCATGTCATAAGAAATGACAGTAAAATTGTGATCTGTTTGCAGTTACATTTAGTGTTGTTAGTGCCCAAGGCTGCAATAAACATGTATTTGCTCTTCAACATGAATTTTCTTTTCTCTCTTGAGGTTTTAAGGAGAAAAAAAAAGAATAAATAAATAAAATAAAAATGGAGCTTGTCTTGTTATTGTGAAGAATCGTCATAGCACTATGAGAAAGAAAGAAAGAAAGAAAGAAAGAAAGAAAGAAAGAAAGAAAGAAAGAAAGAAAGAAAGAAAGAAAGAAAGAAAGAAAGAAAGTTGAACTTTTACATCTGATGGTTCCAGAGCACTGATACTGGAGACTCCTTCCAAAACATACTGTAGAAACCCTGTTACTATATGGTTGCTATAGAAACCATGAAGCCAGACCTATTCTCTGATTTCAAATCAAATCAAATCATATTTTATTTGTCACATACACATACATACAGAGTACGACATGCAGTGAAATGCTTTTTGCAACTGTCCGGTATATAAGCATAAAAAAAGGGAATGCAATTTAGGATATAAAAAAAAATAAACCAAAACCAAAAGGAGATAGATAAATAAAAAGGTATAAACTATATAAGAAACTATATAAAAAACATATAAAATATGAACGTATAAGTGGAGAAATAATGTATATACATATACATAAATATACATATACATAAATGTGTATGCTTTTTCAAAGATTGTCCTTAAAGTGTCCATGTACAGTATGGTGTGTAAATAGTGTATAATGTATAAAGTTCAAGTCCAGAATTAAAGTGACAGTGAAAGTCCAGAGTGATTTGCTGTTATAGCAAACAAATCAACATCGATCCAGCAAAAGATTCCTGAAGCATTTGTGTAAATATATTTATTTATATTATCTAAAATATTATTATTTAATATATTTCTATTTATAATATGTAAATTTATAACTATAGTTACATCAGTTAAAACTGTTACATCAGGCCAGAGGTTGGTGGTCCAGTCTTAACACTCCGTGGCTGTGGTATGTGGGTCTGTAGTGCTAATGTTCTGATTTCTCTGACATCTTGTGTCTTATGGTTGACATGTAACTTCAGTAATACAGTCTCGTTCCCTGCTTCAGGGCCAGAGACAGCGAGCTCCAACATACACGGCTGTGATGAAGTCAATCGGTACGCGTATTAGCAGAAGAAGACGCCAGTTAATGTATTAAACGTTTATTTTACTTTGTCATGAACACTTCATCTTTAGAAACTATAGAAAAAGTGCTCATGAGATGCTTGAGCTAAGATAAATACAGATAGAGTGCGTTGTTAAAACAGGGCTCATCTGAGCCGGAGAGGGAGAGAAGGGGAACGGATTAGACACGAGATCTCACACAGCAGCGTTAATGGAGTCGACCCACTGAAAATAAATAATGGCTCCTTCTCGGGACGTTAAAAAACAAGCACCGGAGCGGGACTCGTAGACCACAGTGTCGTCTTTGCAGTGTTTCTCTTATAGTAATAACTCAGAAATGTCTGTCAAATACAGCATGATGGACATCATTTTAAAAGAAGAGAGATAGTATGAAAAATCCATTCACAACATGATATAAGGTATAATAATAATAATAATAATAATAATAATAATAATAATAATAATAATAATAATAATAATAATAATAATAAAAAATAACAAATAATAAAAAATAATAAAATATAATTAGAAGAAGAAGAAGAAGAAGAAGAAGAAGAAGAAGAAGAAGAAAAAGAAGAAGAAAAAGAAAGGTAATTTATCTACTACATTACTGTTATAATGGGCTATAAACCCTTTATAATACATTTTGCTAACAATGTCTGTATGCATTAGATCCATATTTAATTGCCTATAATGCTTTATGAATTTGTTAATGAATGTTAGATATATATGTCATTATCATATATATGATAACCTTTAAACCTTTAAAGAAAACATTACCGTAACTGTTTTCAGTTTATTTTGTATTTCCTTCCACTATACCAAGTTTTCATCTGTCTCACCACAATCCAGGCTATAATTAAAATCATCTTACAGAATGTAATTCCATTAAATTGTCCTTAAACAGCACAATAAACTCACGTGTGTAAACACAACTACATCTTCCAGCTTGTATTTTGATATATATATATATATCTTTTATGCAATTTATGAATATTTATGCAAAACATTATATTTATTCTAATTTATTTTATTATTGAAAATAAATCATTACAATTATTTTTCTATCCCCATAGAAAGTGTTCAGTTTTATTTATTTATTTATTTATTTATTTATTCATTTATTTTTTTAATTCTTTTTTTAACCCACTGCACAAAGTACCAGAACTTTTGGCACTTCCGCTTTTTTCTTCCTATGGGCAACATGGGTACTAAAGGTACTACTATGACTTCTGATTCCCGTTCAAGTATGACACCGATAATCGAACGGTACTCGGTGATTGAACATAATTTTATCTTTTTTTTTTTTTTTTTATAAAGAACATGTATTAAAATGTATTATATTATATTATATGATCATTGTGAGAGCGTGTGTCTTGGTGAACGTGATGCGTGTTGTGTTGCAGGGGGGTTTCTGACTGTGTGTGACTGAATGAGCGAGCACAACTGAAACAAAGCTGTCTAAATCCCATTTGGTTTGGAGGCAGCGAACATGGAAACCTACCAACTCGGCTGCTAATTCACCTAATAGGATGTTCCAGTCTAAATGGGGGCTCATGTTAATGCCGCCATTTTCATTCATGCTGGAAATTGTAGTTTTAAATTACAGTGTAATGCTTTGGATTTTTGGTCATAAGAAAAAGCCCTCCCCTATCTGAAGAAAGAAGAAGAAGAAGAAGAAGAAGAAGAAGAAGAAGAAGAAGAAGAAGAAGAAGAAGAAGCTGCGCCTCGACACAAAAATTACCGTCGCTGCCGAACAGAGGCCCAGCATCCTATTGTCAGGCAATTACTATGCAAGCGCTCTCTTATGACTGAATAGCTCTGTGTTAGCAAATAATGAAAAGGCAATTATGGCAAAGCTGTGTTCACATTACGCTCTTCATTTTGTGTGCCGGCATAATTATTGTCAATCCTAGAGGCTTACTGTAGCATGGAGGACGCAGCAGGGAAGAAAATGGAGTGGGCTGGTGCATGGAAAATTAGAAATGTCACAGCTACCTTTTTAGCGGCTTGGCACTAGACCTCTTCACGCTCACTCTCGCACACACACACACACACACTACACATTACACACTTGCGTATGTGCATATGCTGGATGCACATAAAGAACCAGATAATAATAATGACATATATGCAGGCGCACATCTCCGATGCAAAGGATAAGTATACATAATGAAGGACATACATAGAGTAGATGTAAAGTGTGTGTGTGTGTGTGTTTTCCTGATAAAAAAAGAAAAGAAAAATCTCCTTTCTGTTCTTTTATTCATTCTTCCACATTTTTTTTTTAAACCCAATGATTCCCAGAAGTCTGCTTGTGTCAGTGTCAGTAACAGGATCTGGAAATATTCCTCTCTCCCTCCGCGGACCCTCATTATCTCCCTCTTGGCTGTGTTCTAATAAGGAGTGACACACACCCCATTCCCTATAGTGGGTCTGATGTGGCAGGAGCAGGCAACTAACGCTGCGTGTGAACAACCTCTTCTCATAAGGACTGAATAAAAAAAAGGAGGGAAAAAGGATTTGCAGTGTAATAACTCTAATAAGATTTTTTTTTGTCCTGCAAGTCCAACTGTAATTGCCTGAGTGTGTGTTACTGATTTACAGAGTCAATATTGTTAAAAATAAAAAAAAACAAAAGTTAGTTAAGTTACACTAATCTGGATCGCTAAATGAATTTAGAATCGACAATCAGTGTTTGAAATTAAAATTGTGCAGGCGGGGGGCATCTTTGTCAAACAGTTGAGTTTATTTAGGTTTCTTTAGATGTACTTAGGCAGAATTGTGTTAACATACAAGATATGAAACACTCTTCTGAGAAGCTTCTGTGAACTTTGTCACGAACGTCATTAAAAATAAATCCTCGTTTTGAGGGTCGTGGGTTGGATTCATACCATTGCCCTACATGTGTGGAATTTACATCTTCTCTCTGTGCTTCATGGGGTTTCCTTCAGGTACACTGGTTTCCTTTCCCAGTCCAAAGGCACGGTTGAAGGCTGACTGTCCAGAATTTGTGTGTGTGTGAGACTGTGCCATGCAATGTGTGTGCCTTGTGCCCCAAATCCCCTGAGATAGACTCCAGTTTCCCTGTCTCTGTGTAGGATAAGCAGTACCGAAGAGGGATGAATGGATGAATGAATTAATAGATGGATGGATGGATGGATGGATGGATGGATGGATGGATGGATGGATGGATTGATGAATGGATCGATGGATGGATGGATCAATGGATGGATGGATTGGAATGGCCAAATGTCTAGTCAAAAAACTTGCCCCTGTTCTGTCAGTAGGAAGGTGGATGGATGGATAAATGGATGGATGGATGAATTCAAAAAACAAAATTCCTAGGGAGAAAACTTGCCCATGTTCTGTGAATAGGATAAGCAGTACAGACGTTGGATAGATAGATAGATAGATAGATAGATAGATAGATAGATAGATAGATAGATAGATAGATAGACTGACAGACAGACAGATAGATAGATAGATAGATAGATAGATAGATAGATAGATAGATAGATAGATAGATAGATAGATAGATAGATAGATAGATGGTTGGGTAGATAGATAGATAGATAGATAGATAGATAGATAGATAGATAGATAGATAGATAGATAGATAGATGGTTGGATAGATAGATAGATAGATAGATAGATAGATAGATAGATAGATAGATAGATAGATAGATAGATAGATAGATGGTTGGATGGATGGATGGATGGATGGAAGGATAGATAGATGGATAAATGGATGGATGGATGGATGGATGGATGGATGGATGGATGAATTCAAATGGCCAAATGTCTAGTGAGAACGCTTGCCCCATCAGAGCAACTTTGCAGAAGAAGGTCCTTAGCACTTTCCTTTCAGTGTGTCCTGTGATGCAGCAATGAGAAATCTGAATGAGAAAATTATAAAATGTGGGGTAAAATATACAGGACCTACAGTATACATACTAGAGAGAATTTAATTGGGCCAGCTTTGGCAACAGGGGCATCATTAGAGAAACAGGTCATTGATGTGCATGCAGGGAGGAAGTGTGCTCACATCTGAGCATAAACATGAGCAATGAGGGGTTGGGTAAGAGGGGTAAAGGGGGTAGGAGGGTCTTTTGTCAATACTCTTGCATGCATCTTTGACAAATCAAAGTGAATAAACAATGTCGAGGTTTTTGCAGTAACCGTCAACACGAACAAGTCGAGACCGAGAACGCTATGCCGATAAAAGCCATCTCAAGGTCACGTAACTTAAACTGTGCTGTTTCACACTGAAACGCAACCACGCATCCCCCTGTCTGCCACGCAAGCGTTTACACTCTCTTTCTTTCCCCTCTTTTTTTTTTTCCCTCCGGTTCTTCCTTGTGCTTCCTTTACTGTTTTGGATGAGAGTCATGGCTGCGCATTTTGTGTCTAACAAGTTTGTTGAAAGAGCGAGCAAAGCAAAGTGTTTTCTTAGGAGCAGCCACACACCTGCAGACAAAGACGTACACACTGAGACGCGTTTGCGCTCAGAAGTCAATTATAATTCTCTAATGCTCAGTGAGGTGCTGTCAGAGGCGTATTACATTCGCTAACACACTAGCAGCTCGTAGCCTCGAAGAGAAAAGCGGGAAACGAGTATCTTGGATTTAAGAGGGGAGGTGGGGGTGTTAAGCTATTCAAACTTTTCAAGTTCTAAGAGCTCACCTCTAATTTGTGATGCCTCGCATAGCAAAAGAAGAGAGGATGTATAAAAAAGCAGGGTTTTTTCCAGCTTGCTTCCATGTCACACTTTTTTTTTGTTCGTCAGGTGCACGAGTGAGATTAGTGAGTCTTTGTTTTGCATCCTCGTGGCTGTTAGGTGATCTTGCAGGGCACAGAAACGAAACCAAAGATGCCAATTTATCACATTGTCTGCTACAGCATGTTTGTGAAATCCAAAAGCAAAATGTTTTGATTCTGCTGCAAAAGAAACGAGAAGGAAGCTGTCAAGGCATCAATCACAGGCAATTTGAGCATGTTATCTGCTGTGCCTCTCTCTGCCTCTCTTCCCTCTTTTGTGTGATTCATGAATAATTTTGTGACACACACAAACACACCAGGCACAGCTCACACAGACACAGTACTGCTGTTACTGTTATACAATAGTAAACATGTACATTTAGAGAAATAATAAATGAGTAAATAATAAAAAGGGTGTATAATAACACCGGAACCAAAAAGAGCACTGATGGCTATTTTGATTATTCCAATTATAACAATAATCTGAAGCATTGCTGGAACAATGTAATAAATGCATTTATGCTATATCTTTTACTTTGAAAAAGTAGCTTCTGTGAAGCTTTATAACCCTCCTATCAGTCATGATCTAGACACACTCAAGAGGATCTTTTACTCTGTCCCAGTTTATCTGCTCAGAAATATGAAGATGGCAGACATCAGTTAAAAAGACGCAGGAGATACAGAAACAAAAACTAACAAGCAAACAAAGTTCTGTTACAAAAAACAGGAATTAG
The DNA here is from genome assembly GCF_030014155.1 of Tachysurus vachellii. Taxonomy (NCBI): domain Eukaryota; kingdom Metazoa; phylum Chordata; class Actinopteri; order Siluriformes; family Bagridae; genus Tachysurus; species Tachysurus vachellii. The sequence goes on along the minus strand of NC_083482.1, from coordinate 13,187,372 downwards.
CGGAAAAATAATAAATAAAATTAATAACCAACCAACCAGCAAATCTACCAACCAACCAACCAAACAAACAAACAAAAAAGTTACAAATAAAAATAAATAAAAATACCAAACAAACAACCAAGCAACCAAACAAAACAAACCAGTTCCAAAGACACAGGAATTAGTGGGAATATAAACAAAAATAAATAAAATTACCAACCAACCAAACAAACAAACAAACAACAAACTAACAACAAACAGACAGACAGACAGACAGCAAACAAACAAAAAAATCTGCTACAAAGGAACAGGAATTAGGGAAACAAATAAAGAGCAACAACAAAACAAACAAACAAATAAATAACATAATTTATTTAACTCACTTTAAAAGACAGCATACAATATTTTAACAAACAAATACATAAAACACATTCTTCATTACAGTAGCAATAATAATCATCATGCCAAACAAATTAAAACAAATGAGTAACTAACTAACAAAGAAAAGAAAAGAAAAGAAACAATACCTACATATTTATACACATAAAGTTTATCAATCTTTTCCCAAATTTTCCAGGATGATGATTTACTAGTTATCATGATGTTAGCTAGACTCGATCAGCTCCTCTGGCCATCCAAGTGACCGAGTTTAATAAAACTTTTTTTTTTTTTTTTTTTTTATGCAAATACAGTACAGTTTTGAACAATATTTCTAACATATTTCTAACCTGTTAACACGATCACTTATAAAAATAAAAGTGCTTTTAACACATATAGGTAAATGTATACAGATCTCATGTCTGAGTGTAGATTATTGCCTGACTAACGATCTTCACTGTAAAAGAAAAAAAGGGAAAGTGGAAAACAATTAAGACAGATTTAAAAATGTTTTAATGTCTTAAGATGTGTTCATAATAATAACAATTCATAACACAAAACAAAGCGTAATACTCGTCATTAATAATCAGAGCAGGGGGGCACGGTGGCTGTTCGCCTCAGACCTCCAGGGTTGGGGGTTCGATTCCCGCCTCCACCTTGTGTGTGTGGAGTTTGCATGTTCTCCCCGTGCCTCGGGGGTTTCCTCCGGGTACTCCGGTTTCCTCCCCTGGTCCAAAGACATGCATGGTAGGTTGATTGGCATCTCTGGAAAATTGTCCGTAGAGTGTGATTGCGTGAGTGAATGAGTGTGTGTGTGTGTGGGTGTGTGTGTGCCCTGCGATGGGTTGGCACTCCGTCCAGGGTGTATCCTGCCTTGATGCCCGATGACGCCTGAGATAGGCACAGGCTCCCCGTGACCCGAGGTAGTTCGGATAAGCGGTAGAAAATGAGTGAATAATCAGAGCAATGTGTGACTTATGACCGCATTATAACATGATTATAACAGGAGTGTGGTCAGTGTTCAGTAGAAATGTGATATCCATACAGTCTTACTCTATTTTTTTTTCCTCTGTAGTTATTAAAGCACAAAATCTACTCAGTTTGAACACAAGCGCACTTACAGTGTAACTCTCAACTGAGGATAAAGAGAGTGACAGATAAGACAGCTGTAGAGAGGAAATCATCGAGCTGAACATCATTAACCGTGTTTAACGGCAGGGTTCAAAACACATGCTCCTGTAATTTACTTTCTGCTCTCACAGACCGAGTGAAACAGTAGAAGCAGGACAAAAAGTGAGGCCCTAAATACCAATTACACTAAACACAGTGTAGATGACAGTTTTAATTTCCTGATGGAGAGAACAGTAAATAAACATGCACTTTACTTCACACACACACACACACACACACACATAAAGGAATGGCTGGCTGTACACGATCATGTTGTTTTCTTTGATCAACTGCCAGGACAGAGACACATTGAAAGCATTTTACACCATCTGCAGTAAAAAAAAAAGAACTGTGATTGATTCACACCACAAAAGGTTCACGAGCTTCAAAAAGGTTTGCAATGTAAGCAGAAAGCAAAAGGAAATAGGATTTTTATGTTCGTTTATAAATTAGAGATAATCTGTTAATTGCCAAACATGAAGTTCATTAAAAAAAGGGCAGGCAAGTTAATGGCAAAACTTTAAGTCAATTTTTACTGAATCCCATTTATATCAAGTTAATATTTTGATATGATGTTTAATGTTTTGTTCTGTCTTTTTACCCTAAAGATGCCCTTACAAACCCTCTCAAACCTTTTCACCCACACGCTCACGAGAGTGTTCAGTAAGTGAGTGAGTACACATTCAGCTACGGTATGAGTGAGCTCAGCTATAAACACTGCAGCTACAGTTGAAACCAGATATGTACATACACTTCAGAAAAAAAACACCACAAAAACTTTTATTTCTTTACTGTCATTACATTAAATCAGAGTAAACTTTTTCTGTTTTAAATCATAATTAACATATTTTTTGCGTTTGTTAAATGTCCGAATCGAGCGAGGGAGAATTTTTTTGTATTTTTTATTATCACTTTCATCAAAGTCAGAAGTATACATACACTTCCTTAGTATTTGGTGGAATTGCCCCGAAACTGTTTCACTTGGTCCAAACGCTTTGGGTATCCTTCCACAATCTTTCTACAATAGTTTGCTGGAATTTTAGCCCACTCCTCTTGACAGAACCGGTGTAACTGGGTCAGGTTTGTAGGCCTTCTTGCTCGCACTCGCCTTTTCAGTGCCGCCCACAAATTTTCTATGGGATTGAGATCAGGGCTTTGTGATGGCCACTCCAATACCTTGACTTTGTTGTCCTTAAGCCACTTTGTAACTAATTTGGAGGTATGCTTGGGGTAATTGTCCATTCGGAAGACCCATTTGCACCCAAGCTTTAACTTCCTGGCTGATGTCTTCAGATGTTGCTTTAATATATCCACATAATTTTGTTTTCTCATGATGCCATCTAACGGGGGCACGGTGGCTTAGTGTTTAGCACGTTCGCCTCACACCTCCAGGGTTGGGGGTTCGATTCCCGCCTCCGCCTTGTGTGTGTGGAGTTTCCATGTTCTCCCCGTGCCTCGGGGGTTTCCTCCGGGTACTCTGGTTTCCTCCCCCGGTCCAAAGACATGCATGGTAGGTTGGTTGGCATCTCTGGAAAAATTGTCCTTAGTGTGTGATTGTGTCAGTGAATGAGAGTGTGTGTGTGCCCTGTGATGGGTTGGCACTCCGTCCAGGGTGTATCCTGCCTTGATGCCCGATGACGCCTGAGATAGGCACAGGCTCCCCGTGACCCGAGATAAGCGGTAGAAGATGAATGAATGAATGATTTTTTTTTACTATTTTGTAAAGTGCACCAGTCCCTTCTGCAGCAAAGCAGCCCCACAACATTATACTACCACCCCCATACTTCACAGTTGGGATGGTGTTCTGAGGCTTCAAAGCTTCGCCCTTTTTCCTCCAAATATACCGTTTATCGTTAAGGCCGAACAGTTCAATTTTTGTTTCGTCAGATTACAGGACATGTCTCCAGAAATTAAGATTTTTTTCCCCCATGTGCAGTTTTAAACTGTAGTCTGGCTTTTTTATGGTGGTACTTCCTCCCAGAGTAACCTTTCAGCTCATGGCGGTACAGTATTCGTTTTACTGTGGATAATGACACTGTCTTACCAGTTTCAGCCAGCATCTTCACAAGATCTTTTACTGTTGTCCTGGGGTTGATTCGCACATTTCTCATCAAAATACCTTCCTCTCAGGGACTCCGAATCCGTCTCCTTCCTGAGCGGTATGATGGTTGTACATTCCCATGTTTTGAGACCACATGGGACCTTCAGGCATCTGGAAATTGCACCTAAGGATGAGCCACACTTGTGGAGGTCAACAATTCTTTTTCTGATGTCTTGGTGGATTTCTCTTGATTTTCCCATGATGTCAAAGAAAGAGGCTCTGTGTTTGAGGTGTGCCTTTATATGCATCCACAGGTGTGCCACCAATGAACTCAAATGGAATCAGTTTTACCTATCAGAAGCTTTTTAAGCTCAGAATGGAATCATCTGGAGTTTTTTTGTTTATAGGCACGATAAAATTAGTGTATGTATACTTCTGACTTTGATGAAAGTGATAATAAAAACACATAACAATTCTCCCTCGCTCGATTCAGACATTTAACAAACGTTATGTTATATGTTAATATTTATTGATTTAAAACAGAAAAAGGTTTACTCTGATTTAATGTAATGACAGTAAAGAAATAAAAGTTTTTGTGTTTTTGGAGTTTGCATGTTCTCCCCGTGCCTCGGGGGTTTCCTCCGGGTACTCCGGTTTCCTGCCCCGGTCCAAAGACATGCATGGTAGGTTGATTGGCATCTCTGGAAAATTGTCCCTAGTGTGTGATTGTGTCAGTGAATGAGAGTGTGTGTGTGCCCTGTGATGGGTTGGCACTCCGTCCAGGGTGTATCCTGCCTTGATGCCCGATGACGCCTGAGAGGTAGTTCGGATAAGCGGTAGGAAATGAATGAATGAATGAATGAAGCCTCCACCATGTTGCTATAAAAATAAGATGCTGTCTTGCTCGCTAAATGTTACTAAAACATGTAGTGCCATCTAACTAGATCTATAATTAAACAAAACACAAACACAAATAAAGAAACAACTATACTTATCTGTATAAACTGTATATCTGTATACATACAACGGACTCGATTAGTTACCAACTGCTGTAGCTTCGAGCGCTGAGACTTATTTTGATTGGCAGATGGTTATGAGGTTCCGCCTCTATAACGGATCGGCCAATCGGCATGCAGAGAAGCTGTATCTCCTTAACCGACAAGCAAGCATTAAGGTTTTGAGAACTTTTTTTATTCAATTCCCAACTGCCCACGTTTCTAATCACCCCCGGAGTCTCACGGAATACAAGTAAGGCTCAAAATGACGTAGTAAAACCCTCTTGTCCAATTAGTGTTCATCTTTTCTCTTATTAAAGCACTTTGTACAGGGACAGAAGCACAGCTTCACTGGGTTTCTGTCGAGGGCGTCAAAAGAAGTTCTTCAAACAGTTTGTGTTCGATAAACAGAATTGAATAAAACAATTTTAGTAAAATTTTTAGCTTAAAGTTGAGGTCTCAAAGCAATCACTTTAAGGTGTTTGGGTGGTGAGATGGAAGCAGAGAACCTGAAGGTACCACGAACATGAGGAAAATGTTTTTGTACAGAGAGCTCAGGACCCTGGAGCTGTGAGGTTGTGCTGCATTAAGCTCCATTTCAATCTGCTGGACAAAAAAAGACATCATTTGCAGGAATCTGGTTAAAATCATCTCTCTACATTTATCTAAAAGTTCTACTATTGTGTGTGTGTGTGAGTGTGAAGAACGGCGAACTGTCGGAATGCCAGCAGGCCGAGTCCGATGACCTGAAATCCATCAGTACGTCTCTCAGGTTCAGGGTAACAGACGACGGCATGGTAGGACGCAAGGACAGCGCAGTAGGGCCAAGCACAACACAGACACTTCACCCTGAGCAACAATCTACTTCCCGTTTGTTCTCTGCGATCACACAGCCGTTTGACGCTGGAGCTTTGAACATGAGCTACATATATACATTCATACATAGATACACAAGGGGAAACCCACACCAGTGTCCATGAATTAACCGCTAAAAGGCAAAGAAAGTCAAACAGACATGAAAGCTAATGGGATGGAAGTAGTAGAAGTGTATGTGTGTCTGTGTGTGTGTGTGTGTGTGTGTGAAAATGGTCTGGATTTCATGGTCTGCTCTCCATGGGCTTGAACTCTGACTTATAATATAGCTCATAGTTCAACATGTTGTACACACACACAGCGGTTTTTCAGAAATGACAGACTGTGTATGTGTGGTGAGGGGAAGATTTGTGCTACACTGAAGTCTTCCCACTAATGAGTTTGGGTTAATTGGTATCGTTACTGTACGGCGACGGATGTAAGACACACACGCACACACACACACACACACACACACGCGCAGGCATATAACGGCTTGTTATTGCCACTGCAGCTAAAAGTCATTAACACCGGCTCAGAAGTTACATCTCATGGGATAATGGGCAAAGAAAAAAAAAAGAAACATGTCTAAAAGTAGATCCTCATTAGAGTATTTGTTTCTAATTCATGGGTAAATGTTTAAATGTTGAGGGGGGGGCAAAAAAATATGCTAATTACTAATGTAAAAGAGTAGACAGTGTAGAAAAACATGGAAAACATTGATCAAGTTCTAATAGAAACAGATGTTCAAAAGAGCTTGTTTTGTAACGAAAGCAATAGAAACGAAAGGGGAAAAAAAATCCACACAAATTCCAAAGAAAATTAAATCATCGGTCTTGTTAGTGCAAATCATCAGCAATATCGTGATCGTCATCGTTGTCATCACATCATCTGGAACATCTGCCTCAGCTCTCGCTCGCCTTTCCTGGAAGCTCAAAGAAAAGCATGTGTCCTCTTTCTAAAAATACAGCACAAGGCACATGTTGCTTTAGCTGTGGCTCTGTGATGTTACGAGATGTTAAGCTTAGCGTGGACGCTGTGGGGCTGGAAAGGAAGCGTCACCTGTTCGCCAGATACTCACGCTTTATTCGATATTCTAATAAAGTCGAGACAAGAAAGAGAGCGAGAGAAGGAAAAGAAAAATCAAAGAGTTTCCTGTCTGACCGTCTGTGGCACAGCTTCTGAATAAAAGACTTATTTTTAGAACGGACCTAAAACAGATTTCTTTCTTTCTTTCTTTCTTTCTTTCTTTCTTTCTTTCTTTCTTTCTTTCTTTCTTCCTTTTGCCATTTAATTTAATTTCATTCATTCATTCATTCATTCATTCATTCATTTTCTACCGCTTATCTGAACATTAATTAAATTGATTTTATTTTATTTAATTATTTATTTTTTCTTACTCTACTACTTCTATTCTTTATTTTTTTTGTTCTTCTTTCTTTCTTTCTTTTTTCTTTCTTTCTTTCTTTCTTTCTTTCTTTCTTCCTTTTGCCATTTAATTTAATTTCATTCATTCATTCATTCATTCATTCATTCATTCATTCATTCATTTTCTACCGCTTATCTGAACATTAATTAAATTTATTTTATTTTATATAATTATTTATTTTTTATTACTCTACTACTTCTATTCTTTATTTTTTTGTTCATCTTTCTTTCTTTCTTTCTTTCTTTCTTTCTTTCTTTCTTTCTTTCTTTCTTTCTTTCTTCTTCACCTTTCTCTTGTTGTTGTTCTCATTTTTTTCCTTCCTTGCTTTCTTCCTTCTGTTTGTTTGTCCATCCACTCTTTGTCTCGGTCTTTTCTGTGTCAGCCAAACCCTGAGAGTCTTCTCCTTTGTCACAGCTCTTACAGACAACATGTTTAATTCATTATTAATTGATAGGGGCTTGCGTATTCATGAGTGTGTAGTCTTACCTTTAATGTAAAGTGCTCCACTTCTGATGGGGGTCTGTTTAAGGGCCGGGCAGCCATCCACACACACACACACACACACACACACACACACACACACAGACACAGAGAGAGAGAGAGAGAGAGAGAGAGAGATTGTTTTTCTACAGGGAGAGAGTGGGTGGTAATTAATTCATCATCCTTTCACTGGCTCTTTGTTAGTGTGTGTGCTGTGTGTTGTTTAGAAAGGCGACTGTACAGTGAGACTCAGTGTTTGTCTAGCCATAAGATCTGAGCTGTGAGGAGTGGACAGACAGCTGCTCGGCTCACTGTGTGCTTTATTCTCTGTTTCACTGACCGTCAATTCCCCAAGAGTCCTCAAGCAAACACCACACACACACACGCACACACACACACACATTTTGTTCCTTAACACAAGGCAATCTTAAAATAGTCATGCCCATTACTGCTAGGTGGATAGAAACAGAAATATATAGAAATAGAATACATCATTATACATGTTTTGCCTTGTGACCAAAAATTCATTTATTTATACCACAATATCATTTCGCATTAAAAAAATTTGAACCTACGGGTCATTTTAATCGGTAGGAAAGAATTCCTACAAGTATACATAACACACATACATACATGCACACGTGCGTAGAAATATTATACAAAATAAAAAGATCGGAAATATAGAACTTATTCACACCCAGCGACAGTTTTAGAGTTTGATAGATTGATATATAATTGTTGGCTGTAACTCATCTGTATTTATCTCACGTTCTTGAGCATCGACTACTACATCAACTGACATATAAACAGGATCACTTTCTGTTGCAGTAGCTGTATTATACATAAACCTGGGCTCTAACCCCAGCTTAGCAGAAATAGCAGAATCAGTGAAGAAATAAACTTCAATGTACTGGATTTTGTGACATAAATGTGACATAAAAAATAATAAATAAACAAATAAATAAATAAATAAACGGAAGTTGTGTGTAGTCTATGTTTGTTTATTCTTGTCCGTAGGTATCAGTAATTAGATTAATGTTTTTAGTTTGTTTATATTTGCTATGTTTAATTTTATGCCTCACACCTCCAGGGTTGGGGGTTCGATTCTCGTCTCCGCCTTGTGTGTGTGGAGTTTGCATGTTCTCCCCGTGCCTCGGGGGTTTCCTCCGGGTACTCCGGTTTCCTCCCCCGGTCCAAAGACATGCATGGTAGGTTGATTGGCATCTCTGGAAAATTGTCCGTAGTGTGTGATTGCGTGAGTGAATGAGAGTGTGTGTGTGTGCCCTGCGATGGGTTGGCACTCCGTCCAGGGTGTATCCTGCCTGGATGCCCGATGACGCCTGAGATAGGCACAGGCTCCCCGTGACCCGAGGTAGTTCGGATAAGCGGTATAAAATGAGTGAGTGAGTGAGAGTGAATTTTATTCTCTGCTTCTGACACATCATCGTTCTGTGACTTATTGTATTCACCTGTTTATAGTTAGCTTACTTAATTAAACTACTTATTCAGCGGTGTTTTTATTTCTTATCGCATAAAAGTCTTGCCAATTGTATTACGCATTTTATTCTGCTGTGTTCCACCTCCTCTTGTTTCTGACTCATGTTTGTTTATTTGACTTGACATGTTGATATGCCTAATTACATTGTTTACTTGTACTCTGAACCTCACCCCACCCCTGACTACTATTCCTGTACTGCTCTTAATAAACCTCACATCAACCACCTGCATTCACATCCTTCCCCATTATCTGTACGTTCACTATTCAGTTATATTTCTATGCTAAAGACGCACGGTATCCTTTCAGTACAGCCGACACATATGTTTTAAAAAACACTGGCTGATGATTGAACTGACAGTTCTTTGCATGCTTAAGGCATTAACACATATTCTTTGGCAAGAAAAGTCCGTCAGGAAGACACCTCGAGAGGAACCAGACTCGTAAGTGAACCCATCTTCTACAGGGTGAATCCAGATAATAAGACTATAAATCATTACTCTTTTACACCTGTATACTATAAGGTTAAATACTACTAAGTGCAACAAAAGGATGCGTTTCATGAGCACTTTTTGAGAGTATCCACTGGATAAAGGGTGGGAATGTTTTTTGTTATGCTAGGTGTCCATCTTTAAGGTGCCCATATGTAGGGTTAGCCATAATAGCGGAAGATTTATGCTTAAAGTCCATACTGGGTGATGCATCATTATTAGCATCTACATTGTGAATTAACGTAGGTGCAAAGTAGTCATAATACATCGGCAATAGGTCTACAGGGAGCCAGAGCCTTGTACAAACACTCCACTACACACACACAGCAGATTACAAACCTAATATCAGTGGAATCACCCGCTATCCAAATGATATGGGGTAAGTTGAAGGTCTATGGGAGTAATAAGGGGCTACAGTCAGTATACACGTACAAAGTAAGCATTATGTTAGGTTTTACTGCATTGCTGACAAGTCGAAGTTGAAAGCACAATGTCACTTTTTCATATAAAAGTGTATGCAGACTAAGGAATGAGCACAGAATATAATTCGTTTTCCACTTATCGTCAATAAAATCTCTTTACTGCCCATTTAGCCCCTTAACCAGACATTGACATCATGACCGTTGCTCGCTCTACAAATCCACCACAACCCCCACACCTTCATTTTCCTTCACTCTCTGGTCAGGTAGAGGTCTCCTCTGTCTCCAGGTCAGTGCTGTGAACTTGTCGGAGTCATAAATTTGGACGCCCACTTCGTTAGAGTGGCCACTGGGCCAGGCTATAACTCATGCAGAGGTATTTGGTTCTCTTTCAGGGGCAATATAGCATAGACACATGTACATACACACACATGCAGAGAAAAAGAAAGTGAGAGAGACAGGTATGCTGGGCTGTGAGGTCAGGTGGTCAGGGTGATATACTGCCACTCCATCTTTCGAACTGGAGTAATGAATCAAGCTCAATGAAACAGAGCTGAACTTGTTATCTTTACGCTGTGACAAGAAAAACAGCACTCGAGTGTCACTGGGTATTTATGATTATCTGCAGTCAAGCGGAGGTTATACACACCAAACACGAGTATTTTATAGCACAAAGCGCAAAACATGGCTTTGAGAAAAAGGGGAAAAAAAACACACCGGACAAAACAGAAACTGATGTGTGTATAAATGCACAGTATCTGGTGTATTTTACCATCACACACACACACATACACTATATATATATATATATGGTACTATCTACATTAACTGACAGATTCTAAGGATCAAACAAAATAAAGTACATACTAAAAATATGATAACTAATAAAAAAAAATGTGGAAAACATCCAAGGAAAAAAAAAAGCGTTACTGACATGTCACATGTTTAATCCATTAAGTTGGAAGGTAAATGTAGATATCAGGTAGCAAACACAAAGGTGCATACATCACACTCTTGTACCTCGCAACAGCTTGTTTTCCTTGCAGAGGGTTTTAAGTAGAACCCCTTTAGGAAGCTAAGGGCCTGTAACTCTGAATAAAACCTTGACTAAACCTTGACTTCATTCCCTCAAAAGTAGACATTTAGAGAAAGTAACTGCTTTCACTTGCTAAAACGTACAAAAAAGGCAAATTACGAAAGGGAAATTATATATAAGAAATGAAATGCTTTACATTCAGGTATTTTTGCTTTAATACCCTAAACCGTATATTGTACCAGATTATTTATAGATTAATACTTTAATGTGTGTGTGTGTGTGTGTGTGTGTGTGTGTGAGTGTGTGTGTGTGCATATCGATGTACAGTATATGCACACAATTTCATCACATAACCAACGTATTTAAGCATGAGACAGATTAGTAAACATACATACTCTTACTGGGTAATGGACTTCATCACACACACATACACACACATCCAGACACACAAACACCTTATGAATAATCACATAAACCGGTTCACATGAACACACACAAATGCACACACAGACCAAGCCTGAGAATTAAATGCTGATCTAGATCCCCCAGTGGGCTTCCACAGGCTTAAATGCTGAATCTCTTCCTCTTAAACAGCTCAGGGCCTCTGGGTTTCTGTGTGTGTGTGTGAGAGAGAGAGAGAGAGAGAGAGAGAGAGAGAGAGAGAGAGACAGAAAGAGACAAAGAGAGACAGAGAGAGAGAGAGAATATCAAGATGAATCAAGAGAGAGCATGGCTGAGACACACCACAGACCATCATCATCTTTCCATTCTGCCAGACTTCCATATAAAACACTTTAATAATCCCAGCTGATTACAACCGATGGCAGAAATACAGCAGAAAAGGGTTTCGTATAGAATTTTTCAATCGTGACACTATTATTGTTATGGCTAGTTCAATGCTTAAGTCTGTGCTAATGACCAGAGGAATGTAAGGGCTCAGGGTTGCCAGAGAGCTACTGCTGGGGCACAGAGAAAGCATCAAATCTCAGACTGCTGAGATCTGTGCTTTGTATCCTGCCTCAGACCAAAGTTTGGACAAAAGCGTTCATCAAACCGCATGTTGAAATGTTCACACCAGATGATATTTAGAGCTGCTTCTGACTTTACTGAAGGAACATTACATTCAATTATTAACAGTTCAAAATATTGAATTTTTTTTTTTTAATAAGCCACAGATTAGAAATGTACTTTCACTTTATTTCTGTAGCACCGCAGCATAATATAATATATAATATAATATAATATATATATATATATATATATATATAATACCGCAGCATAATATAATAATATATTAATATATATATATATTAGCTTTATACTGCTGAATTTCTTGGCTGAAAAGTTGTTCCTTATCAGTTTGGGTGTAGTCGTATGTATGAATTATGTCTGAAATAAATTATTAACACGTTTCTAGCGACGTCAGAATTTTGAACAACAACCAGACAAATATCAGTAGTGTTTTTAGAGTGGAGAATGTCAAGAAGAAAGAAAAATATGGACTAAATATATAAAAGAAAATGGAAATGAGCTGCATTAACTCGTCTGAATCGTGTCAATAATTGCTTATGAGAATATGGAAAAGCCATTTTTCCTGCATGCATATTTCATGGATGCTTCCACCAAACGCACATTAAAGGGATAAAAGAAAGTCAAGTCAATGGAGTCAACATGAACATCCTGACGATATGCAGTATAGGTTCTGCACGCCGAGCCAGGGGTCACGCCTAAATTGTCCATCAGTCAGACAAGCAGAACTGATTTGGATGCTAAATAATGTTTTAGATATTCAAAAATTCCATATATATGCACAAGGCTTCAGTGAACACCAGACCAGACCCATCAAAGCACCACACACACACACACGCACACACACATACACACACCAGCAACAACAACACACCATAGAAGAAATTCACTCATATACTTTATAATCTGATGATTCACTATCTGTCTTTTTTGCTCATAGTGATGAAGACCGTGGACTGATAAGTAAAAGTGTTAAATAAATAAATAAATAAATAAATAAATAAATAAACATGTTTCTGTAGCAAAAAAAAAGAAAAAAAAAAGTATGAAACAAAGGGACAAACATAAATTAATTAGTGATTTTAACAAAATGAAAAATATGCCTCAGTAATAACAAAAGTAAACAAATAAATAAATAAACAGTTTTAACACAAATGAAAAATATTTCTTTAATATTTCTTTAAATTTCTTTAATAACACAAGTGATCAAACAAAAATAAATAAATGCTTGATTTTAATCATATGTTTATATGGTGCAGTTTTCTCTAACCACACTTATTTAGCATGCCGGAGGGATGTCCCAAGTCACAAACGATTCTTTGCCATTTTGTAGTATAAACAGTTCATGTAGAGGAAGAATGGCGGGGCTAACGATTGCTGTCGCTGTATGAGAAAAAAAAAATCAAGATGGCTGACAACACTTTGGTGGACAAAACAGCTTACAAACATCATTTGGCCTGAATTGTGCAATTTAATTTTCAACATTATAAACATCCATTGCGTTCACTGTGCTAAAGCTACGTTTCGTGTTACGTCATTGTGTTTCACGTCATTTATCATCATTGGGGAAACGTTAGTCTTCTGTTTGAGACGATAAGTCCATTAAACGACCATTATACACTAGAGTACATAGTGCGCAGTGTAAGTGCATAGTGTGTAGTATGTCATTTGGGACACAGCTTAGGAAGGCGTCTTAGTGCTTTTGCCACCATCAGATATTAAACTGTAACTTCAACTTTTCCAAAATGTAAGGATATTCAGGATCAGTGACGTTTTGCAATTTGTATGTAAATGTATTTTTGTTCTGTTTTCAAAAAAGTAACAGTATGAAATTTAAGTGATATCAGGAACTACCTTGTTTAGTTCAATTCCTATAAACATTAGATCACTTTCTAGTGAGTATAAAATAATACGCATTATATGGTACCATATATATATATATGGTACTATCTACATTAACTGACAGATTCTAAGGATCAAATAAAATAAAGTACATATAGTCATATAAAGTCATTGTGTTTCACGTCATTTATCATCATAGGGGAAACGTTAGTCTTCTGTTTGAGACGAAACGACCATTAAACGACCATTATACACTAGAGTACATAGTGCGCAGTGTAAGTGCATAGTGTGTAGTATGTCATTTGGGACACAGCTTACAGTAGGAAGATAAAATAATACGCATTACTTACTCTGATCCATTGTTTAAATACTATTAGGTGAAAATTGCTGCGGTTTATAAGAAGAATAAATCATTGACTAAAGAAAATTGACTAAAGATATTCAGTTAATATGTTTTGATATTTAACAACTTGACTCATGAATCACATGAATCATGAATCACTTTGGACTGAACTATTTCCTTCACTGAAACTTCACAGTGACTCCACAGCATGAGCAGCTACCGAACGACTATGGCTTTCTAATCTTATGGGCTGGAGTTATTTTCCTGACTGTACTGAGACACAGACGAGGTGAATCCAAGACAAGCCTGGCACTGCATGATGGGTGTCAGAGTGAGCCGTAATGCTGATGGACAAGCCGAGTCCCATGATCTGTCTGGAAAGACGAAGGTTTAATAATAAATACAGGCTGTGTAAATTAAAAAGACACCGCTCTACATTTTTAATGTAAATGTATTTCTGCATGTTATTAAATATGGATGATCTCAGGTTCACCTCTGTGGGGGAGTGAAGAATGTGTGTGTGTGTGTGTGTGTGTGTGTGTGTGTGTGTGTGTGTGGGAGGGGTCGGGATAAGCGAGCACAGTCAAAGGAAGGTAGGTGCCATGACCCTGACTTCAAAATGAAGGATCTGAAAGGCTGGGGATAAAGGTATGTCAGGGGCATGATGGGGGATTTGGAGTGTTAAATGATTGCATCTCCTAAACTCATACAACGATCCTGAACCTGAGCTGTTTTAGTGTCTTTCTTTAAAGCCATCTAGTGCCCTTTGACCCTTATATGGCAATTAAATGCTTAAGACTAGGTTTAAATCACAGAAAAAAGTAGCATGTGTCTTTTTAGGTTGCTATGCAGACCAAATATCCAAAAGTAAATCTCCTAGAAGATATGAATACATAAAGAATAATGTGTTTTGCAATAAACAATGGAATGGTTAGCATTACTGTATTTAGCAGCATTAACATCACATGGAAATGGAAATGCACCTAAAAGTGTTTTTCTGAGAAAGCAAGAACAATTTGGTATGTTTTTCTTTCCTCCATTGAGAGATACAACCCTGAAGACCAGCTCTGTGTGTGTGTGTGTGTGTGTGAGTGAGTGTGTAGACATTGCCCTGCACATGCTGAGTTAGGCATTAGGTCTGAACCGAGTGGGGTTATGAGGGTAATGTTCAGGCTATCGCATTAACCTGACTGGAGCTCCTCTAACAGTCTCTTGAGCTTTAAGTGATATATCAATTTCCTCCAGGTCTTGCAGGACTTCAAAGCGCTGCTGCTCCATTTCCCACCACGCAGCATCAATCTCCATGTCCACATCACATCATCACCTCGCCATGGTCCTGACAGGGTTGACCAATCAGCGAAAGGCTCCTAATGAGCCGAGTAACAACTGGACAGATGAGATGGGCAAACATGCAAACTTAATGCCAATTCAACATTATTACCCGAGTGCAAATCTGAACAAATTTGCTTGAGCCAAATTCTCCTATGCTAAGAATGGACATTTGTAGGACGGGGAGTTAAAAATGACTTTGGTAAAGAATACAAGAAACCATGTTGTATTGAATAATAATAAGAATACAAAAATAGTGTAGGTCGGAGTAGTGGAATAGTGGAGATCCTAAATCCTCGAAAGTTCAGTTACAATTATTGACGATGATGAATTAATCCAGAATTGATGATTTTTTACTCTCAAGTTTCTGCTCAAGATTTTTGACAACTTGAATAATTGATACACACATGTATTTTCTTACTTGAAACAGAAACAATTTTGCTATTTAGTTAACTAGCTACCGATATTGTAGCTAGTCAACATACGCTTATGGTAGAATGTATAACTTGTTGTGAAGTTCTTTTAGTTAACTAGCTAGCAAGGAAATGGTTGGGTTATGTTTGGTGATTGTAGCCTGCTAAAGAATTGTCACAAGTTCATTAATAGCGTCGTCTTTCAAGCCTGGTCATGTGAATGAGTCAGTCTCAGCTCCTGTGTGGTTGTTATCAAGTTAAACAAATCAGCTGACTATCATCTCTGCCTGATCTGTTGCTCTGGCTAAAGATACGATGACTTGATCTGCTTTTTTCATACACGGAGGAAACTTTAATTAAAAAATGCCTCATTTTATTACTCATTGAAAGCTACCCTTTGGCACTTTTTTGATCTAGCGTGTTTTAACTTGCGGAGGTTACCTATTCTAGCTAATTGTTTACATGTGCAAGATGAAATTACTCGCTAAATTCGACACCTTTAATTTTCATTTTCAGAAGATGTCTAAAATGACCAAAAGTCTCCTGCAGAAGTCTCGCATTTTTCGTGAATGTGTATTGACTTGCCGTTTACACTCGCAACCCTCAATTTCCATGTCGGCGACAGGTGTGCAGCAACAGATGTACAAAATGTTCTTCCGCAAGTTGCCTATAATGACGTATACGTACTAAAGAGGGCACTAAATACTTCCATCCCGATGAGTAACATACAGTCGGATGCATATTTTGTCACAATTAACTATTATAAAATTAGCCGAGAGCAGAATAGATGCATTGAGTGGATTGATTAGCGGAGATCCACAGATTAAGTTACAATAGAAGTTAATTTATTGCAGTGGTTTGGATCTCCTTAAAGAGGCATGACTACAAATCTATACAAAAAATCTTTCCTATCCTGGTGGGTGGAGTCTCTTTCAGGTGGACTCCGCCCCCATTTACTGGCTCACTGAATGTTTCCATGAGGATGTAAATGAGGTAAATCGCATGCTATGACCTTCACACTCACCAGACCTCAAAGTGATTGGAGTATTTCGGAGTGACGTATCAGACAGCGTTTTCCACATCATTTATTAAAACATTAACTGAGCGAAAATATATATTTTTTTCTTTGGAAGAATGTTTTTTATTTCACTCGTACAGATCCAGAGACTTGTAGAATTGATAGATGCTCTTTTGGAGAATTGTGGTTTCATAACACCTAGCTAACATGCTACTTTATTTGATTAGCCTTCTGATTAGCTTTAGTAAAGAAATGTATTTTTTTTTCATCATTTTTTGTAGTACATTCTCGAGTAGGGAGGTAAAGTATTTATCAGTTTAAAATTGAAGCAGGAAGAATAAACATGTATTTATCTTACTTTTATTGCTAATTATCTTTAATAATTCTGCTTAGGTTCAAGTGTAGAAATGGATTCTCGTTTTTATTTATTTATTTATTTATTTATTTATTTTCAGTTTGGTTCACTAAAATCCATTCCTATTCTAGATCCTACAATCGCAAATTTCTTTAAAAATCATTATCTCTCTGATCCAGTGTCAGGTATCATCAACGTTTAAATTTATATATTCAAAACCCACAGCCTTCTTCCTGGAACCAAGAACACAAAACGTCTCGGCATTTGTTCTGACGTTCATCTGTAAGGTGTGTTTGTGCTTGAGAGACATTTACAATATCTAAAATCGAAGAGTCTCTTCACAGCTTCCTCGAGACCTAGCGCCGTCACGAGGAATCAAATGATTCGGCTCAAACACAAGCCCTAGAGGCTTTAGCTGTGACTGACATGTGCTTGCCATGGCGAGAAACAACACATCTACACACACACACTCACACACACAGACAAACAGCCACAGATACAGTACATGTACACACAAATACACACTCTAAAACTCTTTTTTTTAGCCTGACACCTTCTCCTTTATGCTAAACTGTTTTGTCAAAACAACTTCCATGACACAGATTCGGTTGGGGAAAAACACTAGAACTGTCAGCGCTAAACTGATAGGAAGAGATAGTGTTTTGTGAAACTCTCACTCACACATATATTTATTATGTAATAAGATTATTATCACTGTTTTTGTCTTACACATTCCTGATTCTGCTACACGCTAAACAGACCACCTTCTGCTTCGCGAAAAATAATGTTAGCACCTGTTACTCTGTGAGCACGCCTGTTTGTGTGTGTGTGTGTGTGTGTGTGTGTGTGTATGTTAACCAGCCCCATATCATCAGCTGTAGAATTTATTCTATTCTACTTGATTATAATGTGTTTGTTATTCTGACCGTTACAATAAAAGTTGACCATATGGCCCTAATAGTCTCTCCATGTCGGTCACAGCCATGTTTGAAATATTATTCAGTTTGCTCCCATGTTCCCAGTATAAACTGGACCTACTATGGACTCCAACACTCAAAACCAGCTTTTACTTTACTTTTACTTTCCTGACATTTAGCAGACATCCTTATCCAGAGTGGCTTACATTTATTTCAATTTACACAACTGAGCAATTAAGGGTTAAGGGCCTTGTTCAGGGGCCCAGCAGTGCCAGCTTGGAGGACCTGGCATTCGAACTCATGACCTTCCTATTATTCGTCCAACACCTTAACCACTGAGCTACTACATCCCATATGTTTAGTTTACCCAACTCTAATAAACGTACACGCCGTGTAAGTCATATATCGTTGTAGTATGTACGTAATGTATAATCTGATATGTATATGTATTTGGATGATTGATTTCTAATTATTAATTATTATTATTATAATAACTAATAATTAATAACTGATTATTATTATTCTAATGCATCTTTTTTTTCTTTGTACATATGGATTTAATTGGGTTGTTACAGAGATCTGGTGAAAATTTTAGGTGACGTCAACAGCACCTTTTTTAGAAACATATTTACTGTGAAAAATGTCGACACACTTATTTTACCCGCTATATACGATATACTGTATATATAGGGAGAGATTTATTCATTCAAATACAAACACAACCCCGTTTTTCAGCTGAAACCATATAATAAAAGTTCATTGTAGTGTGTTGAGCTTTTCAGGACACAGTAACAGGACACAAATTCTTGGAAATAAGGGTTTAATGGAAATATCCTGCCCTTCAGATAGAGGTGGAGTGATCCTGAAACCTAATCCCCACATCTAACAGGAAAAGTATCTTCAAGGTTGATTAAAGGTGAAAACGGTCAAAAAGGTTATAAAGGTGAGCAGTAAGAAAAGCTTTGTATTGATTTGCAATATCACACCCTGTAGAAATCCTTACATCTGGTATAAATAAATCACTGTATAAAAATACTGCAATTTAGAACTCTGTTCTTTACTATACACAACGTTTCTCTGAACAGATTCATGAGAGGGTTGATAAATAGAAATAGAAATAGAAATATTCATATACATCATTTTTGAACTCAACATACATGCAAAGAGTTGAGAGAATTTTACAGCAAGTGTACCTGAGTATTTCCTTTCTTACATTCACACATAAATATGTTGCCCAACACACACACACACACACACACACACACACACACACACACACACTACTATCTCTCCTTCTTCGACCTTCAACGCAGTTCAAACACGGTTGCATGTCTTAGATGCATTGTCTTGTTCCTACTTCCTCATAGAAACAGACAGACACTCCATCAGTACCCCTCCTTTCTCTCTCTCTCTCTCTCTCTCTCTCTCTCTCTCTCTCTCTCTCTCTCTCTCGCTCTCTCTCGCTCTCTCTCGCTCTCTCTCTAAGCCACAAGGGGTGTGGCCTTGCCAAAGCATGACAGGTGTGCCACTAACATCAAAGAGCTTGTAGTCCTATTATTTGTTTAAATAAAGCGAGTATGACAGGTACAGTAGCTCTAATCCACAGCACCCACCTCATACGAATACATGTTCTCCATTCCAAAAAAAAAAAAAGTTAATCTTGTGGAGATCCGGATGTGCTTTTGCTATTAAATATACATGATCATTTGTTTTAATTAGTCTGTATTTACGTATAGTTTGTTTGTTTGTTTGTCCAGCCATTTTTCAGCTTCTAATTTTTAAACGCTATTTATTCTGATGTCTTTAGCATTTAAACAATAAACTGAAAACCCATCATACAATCAGATGTTTATGATTATGAACACCAGAAGGTTATAAGATTGATTCTCACACCCACAATCCTTCATTGCTCAGCACTAGGCTTGGATCGTATTTATTCTCCCTCACCTGGACGTCATTTTGAATAAAAGCATCTGCCAAAATAGATAAATGTTCAAGATGCTCTAGGGCCATTGGAGTGGCAGAATAATGTAGAATAGAATAGATGAGATGCTTAAGATTTCAAGACTAGATTATACTTAATTGATGATGTTTATCTTTTTAAGGGAACATTCAGTCTTTAATTTTCAGCTGTTTGTTTCAGCGTTTTATTTTAAAGTGGATCTGATCGTGTGCAAACAATATTTTACTGATATTTTATGATTTTTGCTTCTGGGTGAGCTTTTGTCTTAACACTGACTGTGAGAAAATCGTGTATAAAACTAAGGTTCTCCTGACTTTCTAACACAACAATACTAGCATCATTTAACTCTTTTACCCAGAGGCCGAAAACGGTGTTTGTCCAGTTTGGTTGTGTCCATGTTGAGTATTGAACGTCTTTGTCATGTCTCACTCCACAGTAATGGTTAATATGAAGCTCATATGAAAGTAAACACTCAGAGATTTAAGAATTTGTAGTGTTTCATAAGGATTTTTGTTTTTCCCTAGAATACTAGGGGTAACACATTCATAGAAAAATTCCAACAATAAAAATAAAAATTAATAATAATAATATATATATAAGTTTTATTTTTAACCACTTAAATTCTGTGTAAGGTTATTTCAAGAAGTAAAAACGTTCACAGTTCTTTATTTGTTTATATTGATCGAAAATGTCCGATAAGTCAGTTTCCATTTCGCTTGTGGAATGAAACAATTTGTCAAAAGTAAATGTGAAAGTAAGGAAAAAAACAGCAGAGACGTGCTAATGTAAAATCCCAAAATGTCACCAAATTGAACCAGTGATTTGTCATTATTACCAAGCTTCTGTAATTCATTTATTCATTCATTTTCTACCACTTATCCGAACTACCTTGGGTCACGGGGAGCCTGTGCCTATCTCAGGTGTCATCGGGCATCAAGGCAGGATACACCCTGGACGAAGTGCCAACCCATCACACACTCTCTCATTCACTCACGCACTCACACACTACGGACAATTTTCCAGAGATGCCAATCAACCTACCATGCATGTCTTTGGAAAGGGGGAGGAAACCGGAGTAGCCGGAGGAAACCCCCGAGGCACGGGGAGAACATGCAAACTCCACACACACAAGGCGGAGGCGGGAATCGAACCCCCAACCCTGGAGGTGTGAGGCGAACGTGCTAACCACTAAGCAGCTTTATATAGCATATATATGGAAGTATATGGAAAGCCTCGACTTATCTGTGTAATAATCCAGAAGTGAAAAGTTCTGGACCATTTCTGTGTATTAGAAAATGTCAGTGTTTGAGGTGGTAATAGAGTTAGCGAGTGATTTAGGCAAGTTTTCCTGTTTAATTTAAACCCATTAAAACAAGTCCTCTAGAGTCTAACATAAATCTTTTGAAACAACACTTGGGTTTTTCCTTTGCTCCTTTGTAGTATTTCTCCTTTTTTTATTATTTATTTACTTTCACTTAAGTGTGTATATGTGGTAGAGATGATTAAATTACTGTACATCCATAATCATGCTCTGAGTGCAGAAAAGGATGGAGTTCGGTTGCCTGATGGACTCGTGTGGTTTTGTACAGAATAACATCATCAGATATCTGGCAAAATTTGGCTGGAAACTGACTTAAGCAACCTGTACATAATGGAGTAGTACTATAATGTGAAGCACAAACCTCTAGAGGTGATCACACACTCACACACAAACACACAGGACAGTTCACGTGGGTGGCAAACCAACAGCAATGTAATTAGCTAAGTGCTCTAAAACAGCTGTGCAGCTATTTTTCAAGCAAATTGACAGAGCTGAGCTCACGTTATTGTAAATGGCCTGGACTGCATTAGACCAGATTTAGAGCAGGTTCTGTCTTTGTTCAGCTTAGTTTTAGCACAAAAAAGCCTGTATTTTACGACAAGTACATAAGCCAAGCAATTGGGTTTCTGATTGATAACTCATTTGGGAATATTTCAATAAATAAGAATGAGTA